>NC_056740.1:440988700-441091200 GCF_019279795.1 Protopterus annectens | reverse complement strand
AAATTATCAGTTTACCTGTTTCAATTGCTAACAAGCTAATGACTCAGAAGCCTGCAAGCTAGACTCCAGAAATGAATAGACCAAGAAATACCAGGTGCATAAGCTTGTTTTAGAAGAGGCGGAGGCACCAAAGATCAGATTGTCAACATCCACTGGGTAATGAATATTTGTTGACTACTCTAAAGCCTTTGACTGTGTGGACTGTAATAAACTTTGGCAAGTGCTCAGAGAAAGGGGGATTCCAGATCACCTTATTTATCTCCCGATGAATGAGTATGCAGAATAGGAAGCAAAAGGTAGATCCAAACATGCAACAAATATGGAACCACTGACCGGATCAAGACTGTGGAAAGAGTATGATGAGGCTGCATACCATATGACCTTAGATATTTAGCTTATCTCATTATAGCCAGGTGACAAATATAGGTGTTTCTGCAGTTACATCCTACTTATGTCTCTAGATGTCAAATATTGCTTGTTCATATTTGCATTAATAATTTTAAAACCATGCTAAATACCAAATATTAAACTATTTGCTCCCAAAGCTTACACAGTATTTTAACTCTATCTAGTGCAGGTAAAGAGATATTACTTCTTGTTGAAATAATATTTATTTCTACTGACATAAATTTCATGAATTTCTAAATATCACGGCAACCAAGTAGCACAGACACAGCTGCTTAGCCTCACACGAAAGCTCTCAGCTGGATGAACAGAATGCTGCTAACAATATGAGTGCAACATGAGAGGTTGCTAAGATATTATAAGTTTTTGCAAAATATTACAGACTTAATAATTACTGTATTTACTGTGACCTACAAAAATAGAGTTTAGAACCTAGAACCTAAAGAATACCACCACTAAATAATTCATCTGTGCTGAAGAATTTGCCAATTGCACTTCTTTAGCTTAGTAACCCCTACTCTGCAGATTTGTGCAAATGCGAGGACATAATTTGTTTCCATCAAAAAGCTTAAACTCCACCCATTTTAGGTTAACATGACAACTTCTATAACTCCATTGGAGAGAATGAATTATGTGCTGAATATATCACGTAAAACGAGGAGATTAGATGAATCAGATGCCAAAATAAAAATTACTTTGAGAAGTGTTAATATCCTTAAATATGTATACAATACCACTTTAGTGGTTGAAAGTAAGGAAGAGCTGAAGAAGGTGAAACTAGGAGGTTCAAAAGCTGGTTGAGGCAGAGCTGAAGAGCCTGTTGATGAAGGTGAAAGTAAATAGTGCAAAAGCTGGTATAATGCTTATTATAATATATATATATATATATATATATATATATATATATATATATATATATATATATATATATATATATGTCATCGAGTCTTATCAGTTCTTTGCAAAGAAATTATGACAAAATGCAGTTTTATTTTATTTTCCTGGACTCAGAGATCTCTGCAGATGGTGACTGCAGTTATGAAATTAGAACAATTAAAACATTTTTTTTTTGAGGAAAGACATTGCATTGTCAACAAAGTCCATATATATAGTCAAAGCTAGGATTTTCCCAATAGTAACACAGGACTCTGAGAGCTGGAGTGTAAGTTTTGAACCTTGGTGTTGGAAAACATTTTTGAGAGTTATCTGGACTGCAAGAAGAGAGAGCTAGTGAGTAACTGAGGAAATATAGATAATAAAGCCAGACTGTTGACTGGAAGGCCAGAAAGTAAAACTAAAACTCAAATATTTTTGTATCATAATGTAAAAACAGAATTCATTAGAAAAGACACTGATGCTGGGAAAGATTGAAGACAAAAGAAGAAAGGGGTAGCAAAAGCTAAGATGGATGGACAGCGTTGCTGAAAACTTAACACGAATTTGCAAGAATTTAAAGAAGCACTTCTTGACAGACAGGTCTAGAGTGCTAAAGTCCTTGAAATTGCAAAGAGTTTGTTGGCTTACACTAAATGACTGAACAACAACAGCAACAAAACCAACTGCATGTAGATTACATTGTGGCATTGCTCCTGTTGTACAGCTTATTTACTGTATGCATCAGGGATATTTTAGATTAGGGCTCACCTTCCTTTGGTTTTGCTGGGGATGGGCAGGCACAACTGATTGACAGTGTTTTATGCCGAACTGTGATGGCAATAGCCAGTGATTTTTACTGTTTAGATAAATGTCACAAATGTAACTCCCAGTCTTAAATATCACGTTGTTTTACCTTATCTTAAATATTGTCAGCCTATATACTGAATTGGTTTGTTTACACAAGCGTACCTCTCAGATGTGTCACATGAGGTGATTCACCACACTATACTTGTAAACATCCTTTGTACAACTGATACGATACACTTTTACATACTGCCTGTTACTGTTTTAAAGTATAAGTTCACAGTTATTAGTGATGCTAATTGACACAAAAATTGCACCTGAATTGCCTAGCTGTCATCCTCTTCTTTCATGAATCAGCAACAAATCCAAATACAATAAAGACCAAAGGCCATAAATTAGTGGTGCTCATTAGTTTATTGAATATATATATATATATATATATATATATATATATATATATATATATATACATATATATGTATACCTTCTCCCTGTTTACCTACCTTCTCCCTGTTTAGCAAATCATAATATCATCATCCTATTTAAAATTAATTCTCCTCTCAGATAACACACAGTAGACACTAAGATCCCCATCTATCATTCTTAACTCACTCAGACCACCAACTGCAAACTTCACTTCCCATCAACAAATCCACATTTCTCTACTCTAACACTTCTTCTAATGACACTGTTTTCCCACTCACTGCTTCCCCTTTCCTCCACACATCTTTTTAGCTCCTGCCTACTCACAAATACTCCTCAAGAGTATTACCACCATCCTTCCTTTTCAATCTACCACACCACACAGAGAACAGTTTCTACCCAAATAGCCTCTCCATCACAAGTGCACCCCTATAATCATTAATACTCTGTTAATACTCTTACCTTATGAAGCGGCATAGAAGCCAGTCCTGGTCAATTAGATACCAACTACATTCACCCTCACCATAAACAGCACTCCTTATCCTGTGCCACTCCTATAATCATTAATGCTCTATTAATACTCTCCTCTTATGAAGCAGCATAAAAGCCAGTCCTGGCCCATTACGCACCAACTACACTCACTCCTACCATAAATAGCACTCCTTATCCTGTGCCACTCCTATAATCATTAATACTCTATTAATACTCTCCTCTTATGAAGCAGCATAAAAGCCATTCCTGGCCCATTACATACCAACTACACTCACTCCTACCATAAATAGCACTCCTTATCCTGTGCCCTACCATAAACAGCACTCCTTATCCTATGCCACTCCTATAATCATTAATACTCTAGTAATACTCCCCTCTTATGAAGCAGCATAAAAGCCAGTCCTGGCCCATTACATACCAACTACACTCACTCCTACCATAAATAGCACTCCTTATCCTGTGCCCTACCATAAACAGCACTCCTTATCCTATGCCACTCCTATAATCATTAATACTCAGTTAATACTCTCCTCTTATGAAGCAGCATAAAAGCCAGTCCTGGCCATTACATACCAACTACACTCACTCCTACCATAAATAGCACTCCTTATCCTGTGCCCTACCATAGACAGCACTCCTTATCCTGTGCCACTCCTATAATCATTAATACTCTATTAATACTCTCCTCTTATGAAGCAGCATAAAAGTCAGTCCTGGCCATTACATACCAATAACACTCACTCCTACCATAAACAGCACTCCTTATCCTATGCCACTCCTATAATCATTAATACTCTATTAATACTCTCCTCTTATGAAGCAGCATAGAAGTCTGTCCTGGTCCATTACATACTAGCTACACTCACCCCCTACCATAAATAGCACCCTTATCCTGTGCTCTTATTAATGCAGATAGAATAAACCTGATGAACTCCATGCCTTCTGAAACACTAATTGTCCTGATGTTGTTACCATAAGTAAATCCTGGTTAAATTCAACTTTTCCATCTTTAACCCACTTCAACTCTCCTTCTGCTACACTTTTGAGGACAGACATGGGAAAGAACTGGGAGGAGGAAGTCTCCTCTATAAATAACACCTCAGCAACAGCACAATTGCCCAGGCAGATGCTTCGTCTAACAGGCTACTTTTAAAATTCCCCTGAAATAGGCTCCAATTCCTATTCTTAGCTATAGTCTCTCACCCCCTGGCCTCCTTTAATAAATGCATAATGCTTATTCTGGGAAATCATGTCCTCAATTCCAAATAATCACAGTGTACTCAGTGAAGGTGATTTTAGCCTCAATTTCCTAAGCCCTTATACCAATGGCATGAATGAAATGCAGTTTTATCATAACCTTATTCGGCTTATAAATGAACCTACTCATCTTACCTGCTGTCAGGTAAGCAGTCTCTTACTGATCCTCTTATAATCAGTTTCCATTCTCAGTGACACCTGACCACATGTGTAAAAACAGGAAAAAGGGATGGATGGATGGAAGGAAAAAGAGATGGATGGCTGGATGGATGGATGGATTGATGGATGGATGGATGAATGGATGGATGGATGGATGGATGGATGGATCATTAACATAGCAGTTCTTCCACCCACTCTTAGTGACCATTCCCCAATTTACTTGACTGTTAGGACCCAAATGCTAAAAGTCACTCTAAAACTAATAACCTTCAGTCCAAAATCACTGTCCAGTATTGACAAACTCACATAATCCTGCTCATCTTTAGACTGATCCCCCTTGCTTTTCATGCAGGACCTTAATACTGCAACAAGTACCCTCACCCTAACTTTCCTACTGTTGCAAGACACATTATTTTCCCTTACTCAATGACTACTTAAACAAGAGAAAAACGTGGATAACCCACAAATTGAAACAACTTATACATCTTAGAAATTAATATTGGTGCAAATGGAAAGAAAATACCACCCCAGAAAATCAAAACTACTTCAAAACACTTAGAAAATGTACAAAAAAAAAAAAAAATTAGGGAACAGAATTCTAGCCTACTTTAATCAAAACAGACCTGTGTTCTACAGCAACCAAAATGTGCCTAGTGTAATGTTAATATCTTAACAGGATGTAGACCAGAACACCATTATTCCCCAAAAACCATGCATTGTACACCAGGTGACTTTGTACCCTCAAGCTTTCATCTGGAATTTACCACCCCCCTTATTTCTCCAGCTTCCATTACTATCTCATCAGTGCACCACCCCCTTCCTCCACCCTACATAATACTGTTCTAAGTCAAATATCTTATAGGAAAAGACAATGAGATTTTCCAGAACCAAATCCCTTTAATGTCCTAACAGGGACAGACAACCACACTCCCTGGTTCATTTCCTATTTTGAACAGTAATCTTTTACACCACTACTCCAGATTTATAACCCCTGCCTACCCAAAAATGTTATGCCTCTTATCAGGAACGTAATATCAACTTCCAAAATAACCAAGACATAACAACCCCTCTCATTTCACACCCATTTCCATTCTCTCAACTCATGGAAACATTTTAGAAAAACTCATTCATATTTAACTGTCACTGTATATCCAAAAGTCCACCTCCTTTTTAATAAACAGCACATGTTTTTAAAAGTCAACAAAATCATGACCATGCTCTGGACTCTAACTGATGAGATCTTACTGAACACAGACAAAGGCAACCTTACAGGTTTGCTCTTTGGTGGAATCACAAAGGCCTATGACCTGGCTGACCACACTAAGCTTCTTGATAGCATCTGCCCACACTTTTGTCAACAATTCATAGACTTCAGGACTGACAATTGTTTATAGATAGGTTCATAGATTAGTTCTAGGCTAACTGCCCTTGCGAGCCATTTTAAGCCTAACCAATTATCCCTTGTGAGACTCAAACCCTGTACCTTGTGGTTGTAAGGCAAACACCTTAACCATTAGGCCACCCTCCCAAACCTGACTTCTTAGTTGAAAAGGTTCTTTCTTGTCTGACCAAGCTCCACTTATAAAAGGGATCCAAAATACTCTATAATTGTACCTCTACTCTTCTCAGTCATTCTGAATAAACTATTACAGACCCTACCAAACATTTATCTCATCATATACCCACATGATATAATTACATTCTGTTCCATACCCTCTCATGCAGTTATCCAAAGCGATCTCAAACATGACCTCCACTCCCACAACAATTGGTTAAACAGACCTGAACTCCTCCTTAATCCTAACAAAACAAAATTCACGTTTTTAGTACTTATCAGAAGCCATCAAAGGCTCCACTGTCCTTCAACTTCAAGGACTCCAAAAACACTGACATTGAAACAACACCTACTTTGCATCTGGCTTTAACAAACTCTCAAATTCCAAATCCATGTAGATAATTCTAGGAAAAAAATGAACTCCTTATTTTAGCCTAGAAAACTTTCTCTCTTCTTTTCAAACCTAGCTAGATCAGCCATTGGAAAAGGACTTCTTCACAAGATGGCCTATCTCTCATAATTACAGCTTCCCACAGGATCTTATTATCTCAACAGATAATCTCTAACAAAATTTGTAACTTTACCCACAACTCCTCATTCAGTAAAACATCACTGCCTTACTGTCAAAACAGCCAGTTGGTTGCAATTTAAGTCAATATCAGATCTCTTTCTTGGGTCACATTTCTACAAATTCCTTTGTCCAAAATCTTACAGCAGTGACAGCAGCTCCTTAATAAACCCTCCATGTACAGTCTGTGAAGTTACTTTCAAATTTCCACAATACTACAAAGCCCAAGAAGAAAGCTATAGTGTATTAACCATGCCTTTCAATATTAGCCCCCAAAATTTGAGAGGCTTACTATTAAAATTTCGAATGCAGTTACTGAAGCTTTGATTGTCGAAAGTCAGTGTATCAAAGGTTCATAACGGTGCTTCGAAATTGTTGAAATTGCAACAGCGAATGCTAGAGTGCATTCGCTGTTGTGAGATTAACATATTGATGGGAGATCACACTACGGTGGAGATCGGGAACTTTGCCCTATTCCTCACTGTAGTGCAATCTCGGAGTTGTTATATATAAGTAACAGGGGGTGCACCAGGCTTGCCCCCCTGCAAAACATATGTTGAACATCACTGGATGTCAAGGTAAGTTAAAAAAATGTCAACAATTCAGTTTCAAATTGTTGATAATTTTTTTTTGTTTTGTTATTTTGATTGGTTTGATTGGTTGCTATTATTAATTTCGATAATTTCGATAATGGTTTTCAAGTAAGTAATTACTCACAAAAATGTTTTTGAAATTTTGATAGTAAACCAATTTGAGAATATGTCCTGCCTCCCACCACAGCTAAAGGGCAGGTCATGACACCCTAATTTTAGGTCTATAACATAGCGAACTCTGTATAATCGACCCTAATATGTCGAAACATCAAAATGCCAAACATATGGAACAGCGATTTTTTTCCCAGGGAAAAAAAATCGCTGCTCTGTTTAAAAAAAAAAAAAAAAAAAAAAAAAAAAAAGAACACAAACACAAAATAAAGTAAGGGGCAACTCTGAGATCGCACCACAGTGGTGGAAATGGCAAATTCCCAAAAACAGCCCACTGATTTTTTTTCCCTGGGAAAAAAAATCACTGTTCCGTGCTTTCGGGATTTCACTATTTTGAGTAAACAGGGTCGATTAAACAGTGTTCGCTATTTTAAGCATTCGTTGATTTAATAGGAACCCTAACTTTAAACACCATTTAAAGCTACATCTGTAACAGCAAGCTCAGTGTAACTGCTGTCATTGTGAATGTATCACCTAACCACACCCCATTTCTTGTACTCTAATACTCAACTGTTAATTACACTCATACTGTTGTTCCCCAAGATCTTACACCCTCTGTCAAAACAGTATGCTCATACTCAGTGTAAATCACTCTTTTCAATCCTTTGTATGAGGTACTGTTTTCATTTTAGATTCAAAATGTGCATATTATATAGTATAGACCTCTGTTTGTGTAATCGAACCTGTAACCATGTATTACTGTTGTCTTACTTGATAAAGGTGTTTTGCCTTTGTTTTTAGGCAGAAGCTGAAATTGGTCCATGATAATTAATTACCCTGTTAAACAAAAGAGATAGATCCCACTTACATGAACTAATTGATAGAACTTCTATGGACTTGTCTTCTTGAAGTGGGTTTGTCCAGTTTTCTTCTGTGCTAATGGCTGGAATGTATGCCAAGGAATGAGTAGCACATCTTCTGAGTACTGGTCACTTAGGCAGTCATTGAGTTATGTGCCTTGATTCTGGCCAACCAAATTTACTATCATCATTAGTTCTGGTTTAAGCACTTGGGCTTCAGGCCAGTTATTTTACATTAAGAAGGTTCGTGGTATGCACTCTTGTGGGAGGAGAGGCTGGACTCTGCCCTTCTGAGCTGGGAATTTCTGGTTAAAGGCTTATAGTGCCCGCATATTTCAACTGTTTCTTACTGAAATTGGTACACCTTGTTTGCTGTAGCATAGACTAGATCCAGGCCTGCTGAATCTAGCTCTGTTTGTATGCGTGTTGTTTGTTTGCTTGTTATTTCCCTGAAACGCTAATACCACCTAAATCGCGGCTTTTCAGCGCTTCTGTGGATCCCTAGTGATATCTGCATTGCTTACTGTACTGATTTCCTTGTTTCACTTAAAAGAAAGTTACTGTTTGTCGTTTTTGCATTTAAGTTACCTGTAACACATTGCATTTAAGTTACCTGGCACTTGCTCACTAAAGGCACTTGCTCACTAAAGCAATTATATAAGTCAGCACTAAAAAATTAAAAGCACTACACTCTCACAAAGTCCTCTGGAGTACCTTGTTCCCCATTGGCCCTTTTTTTTTCAATTATAAAGGAATTCCCAATACTATTCTAGCATGTCCAAAGGTCAGTTGTCAATATTCTCTCCGGTCCAGCTGGTGAATCTGGGAATCTTGAGGCAATGTTACAACTGCCTCATGTACACAGACAACCCTCTTCTCCTCCCAATAAATTCCAACACATGTGAGAGATGCATCCATATAGCCAAACTGGAGGCTAAGCTCTCTCAACTCAGTACTGGCGTAACCAGTCAGGAGGAGAAGGAAACCACACTCAGTACAATTCCAGTCTCACATAGACCTACCACGACAGCAGACCAAACACATAAACACACAAAAACATACTCGGAGGCTCTAAATAAAAATCTGCCTAAGCAGCAGAGACCTCCAAAGCAGACACCCAAGCAACCGCTACCCCAAAACAAAACACGTGCAACACATATCTCACAAAGCCAGTGTGCCGAACAGTCACAGCCCTTAAGGCTAAACAACACACCTGATACACTTGTAATAGGTGACTATCATCAGGCACACTGACGTCCCGCTCACCAGGCTGAACAAGGAGAAGGTCACAGTGAGCTGCCTGTCGGGTGCTAGGATCCGCCACATAACACAAGCACTCAGGTCACTCCAAGGCAAGTACAAATAGGACTCAGTCATTGTCCATGCTGGTGTGAATGACCTGAGACGTACCTCCCTGGACTACATGAAAAGAGACATAGAGGAGCTCTCTGAGCATGTGGCCCAGGCCGGTATGACCCTGACCTTGAGTAGCATCTTACCCTCACCAAGAATGGTGCCACAATATGAAGACAAGATGATCAATTTCAACAATTGGCTTAATTATTGGTGTCATTCAAAGGGGATCCAATGCCTGCCAGCCTGGGATGACATGCTCGACAAGCCACGATGCTTCGCTAGGGACAGCCTGCACCTGTCACCCCTGGGCTTCCGGATATTGGCAAAGGCTCTTGCTACCCCCATAGTGCCTTTTTTAGGCAAGGCTCAAAAGACAAACCCACCTCCATAGGTATCACAAGGGATAAGAAACTAAGAGTAATGCTACTCAACGCCAGAAGTCTAAACCTCAAGATGCACGCACTCGAAACTCTCCTTAGCTTGGAGAAAATCGATATCTGTGCAGTAACAGAAACCTGGTTCAAGGCTCCTGAGAGCACCCCAGCACTACCAGGTTATACCTCATACCATGCTTTTCGGCCCCAAAACTTGGACCGACCCATAAAAGGAGGGGGAGTATCAATATTCGTCAAAGATACCCACACCTCCAGGTTGGTGGCACAGCACGAAGCATCAGAGACTATCCATGTGCATCTAACAGTGGGTAAAACTGCCTTCCAGTTTATAGCCTGCTACAGACCACCCTCCCTAACCCAGGAACCCCACTCGGCCTTCATGAGAACACTGGAAAATATGAAGGTCTCTCCAAACACCATTATATTGGGCGACTTCAACTACCCAAACATAGACTTGGAGCATTACTCTAGCTCCAACACCCTAGCCCAAACGTTCCTAGAATTTATAAACTCAAATTCTATGGAACAACTTGTTACCACTTCCACAAGAGGGGAAAACATACTGGACCTGATCATCACCAACATGGGGACTCTATGCTCCAGACCAGAAGTGTATCCCTCACTGGTAAGATCAGACCATAAACTAATCTCACTGGATGTTCACATCCCGACACCACCCCCTGCCCAGAAAACCACAGTGAAAAACTTCTCTAAAGCAAATTTCACACTCCTCAAAACTGAGGTGGAATCCTTCAAAGCCCCCGGGCCTGTGGAAAATACGGCCCAGACCGCAGAATCCTTTATAAACGCATTCTATGAACACCTTCAGGAATGCATGGATCATGCGATCCCAAATAAAACCAAGACCCAATCCTCCAAAGGCAGACGTCCTGTCTGGTGGACCTCAGCCATAAACAAGCTATACAATAGAAGGAGGAAGCTACTAAATGATAGAGCAAAATTCCAAAAAGGGAAGGCATCTCTGATCAGTATTAGCAAAAAACTACGGGCACTCATAAAATCGTCTAAGGCCAGCTTCGAGAGAAAAATTGCACAGGACACTAAGGATAATCACAAGGCTTTCTTTAGTTATGTTAGGAACCTGGGTGGTAATTCCCAGATATGCTCAGAATTAGTCCAAAATGACAAAAAATACACCGAACCCACAGACATTGCCAACATCCTAGCTGACAGGTTCAGCGCAAACTTCTCCCCTCCCCACCAAAAGGGCAAATATCTATTCCAGCAGAGTGCTGCCCCCCTGACATCTCGGATGCTCAGGTAAGAGCCGCCCTCTCCAAAGCAAAAAACACAGCATCAATGGGACCAGACGGTGTCCCGGGCTGCGTCCTACATGAACTCCAAGAAGAGCTAAACCCAAACATAAAACTACTGTTCAATCTCAGCCTTACTACAGGATATGTACCCAAAGAGTGGCGTACAGCAACTGTGGTCCCTCTCCACAAAGGTGGTGCCTCAACGGATCCTGGAAACTATCGCCCCATAAGCCTGACTAGCTTGGTCTGCAAAGCTATGGAAAGGATAATCATGGACCTCATAAATAAAGATATTGGGGACCTACAGACACTGGATCCTACCCAGTTCGGCTTTGTTAAGGGCAGATCCTGCCTCTTAAACCTGGTTGATTTCTTTGAAACAGTCACCAAGGCCATTGACGAGGGGAAGGTGGTCCACACAGCCTACCTGGACCTCGTAAAAGCCTTCGATACAATACCCCACTCGGGCATTATAGATAAGCTCACCAGCTTAAATATAAACCCCTATGTCACTAGATGGGTTGCAAACTGGCTCAAGGACAGAACCCACATGGTTAGAATTGCTGGAGCCATGTCAGACTCCAAACCAGTTACAAGTGGCATCCCACAAGGCTCAGTCCTGGGACCTCTCTTGTTCAGTATATATTTCTCGGAGGTACAGGCCAACACGGAAGGACTGTGGCTGACCAAGTTCGCAGATGACTGCAAACTGGGCACCATAATCGACTCTCCAGCCGACACAAGCATCCTCCAAAAGGGCCTCATAGAAACAGACAACTGGTGCCAGAGCCATGGCCTCAAGCTAAACGCCAAAAGTGTATAGTCATCCCCTTTGGCAAAAACAAAGTGCCCACAAATTACCACATAGGTGGTAATCCATTAAGTACAGAAGAAGTCATTAGGGACCTGGGGACCCAAGTTGATAGCAATCTCTCATTTGACAACCACATGGCCAAAGTGGTTAGAAAAACATTTTATATAGCCCACCTAATCATGAAGGGATTCACATCTAGATCAGGGAGGTCATTGTGCCTCTTTACTCATCCCTCATCAGGCCCATAATTGAGTACAATGCCCCTTTTGGGATGTACCTTACCAGACACCTGCAGCAACTGGAAAGACCCCAAAAGTACCTCACCAAGAGGATCAAAGGGCTCAAACAGATGCCATATGCTGCCCGGTTAAAGAAACTCCAGCTCTACTCAGTGGCATACCTCCTGTTCAGAGGCGATCTGTGCCTGACGTATAAAGCCATGTCCAACCCGGAATTAATGGACATGCTGCACCTCAGAAAATCCAAATCCTATCGAGCTACATGCTCGAGAGACTTGAACCTCAGCACTGAAATAAATAGGACTTGCTGGAGGGACAGATTCATAACCCAGAGGCTCCCTTCACTCTGGAATAAAATCCCAGTCCAGGTTAGGCAGAGTCCCTCATTGACTCTCTTCAAGAGGAATCTTGATGAGTGGATGGGAGATCGTAGGTTTACCCCGGGTATGACTTCTGTGTCACTGTTAGACAGAGGCACAGTATACTAACCTCAAAAAAAGGGCATAGCAAAATTAATTTAAAATGGGTGGTGAAAGCCAAACACATTCTGGCTAGGCTTATAAATGCCATAGGGCAGATAGCCTAGTATGAACCTATGAACCTATGAACCTATCACTGTAACATGTCTGGTCAGGGTCAACAGAGTCTGCAGAGCAAGGAATCAGTATTTCCTCTGATACTCTGTTCAGCTGCCATATACAGATCTGAGGTTATATACGTATGTATGCGCAGTTCATCAAATGGTCTCGGTTTATCATTCCTTTTGTGTTACAGCATCAGTGTCTTCTGCAAGTGTGTGTATGTGTGTGCATATTAATGTGTATGTGTGTGAATTATTGTGCGTGTGTACATATTAATGTGTGTGTGTTTGTGTGTGCGTGGGTGTGGGTGTGGATCTGGATATGTCTGTATGTGTGTGCGTGTGGCTGTAGTTGTGCATGTGTGGGGTCCATATCACTTTGTTGAATCAGTAATAAGTGAACACCTATTCATTGAACTTTTTTTATCAAAGCTGCCAATCATTGAACGCTGTTTTAATGAAAATTTTACCTAGGGCAAACCAATGGTAGGCTAACCAAGCGACCATGAAAAAAAATCATAAAATTTAAAACCTACCAAGTCGGGGACTACATCCCCCCACCCCCTTAACTAAATATAACAACTCCAAGATCACAATACAGTGGAGAAAAGGGCAAATTCCAGATGGTGGCCAACCTTTAGTTTGCCCTAGGAAACATTTGCCATTCAATAATTAGCAGCTTCGATAAAAATAGGTTTGACGAATAGGTATTTGCTCATTAGTTATTCGAGGAAGTGATATAGACCCATATGTATGTGTGTGTGTGTGTGTGTGTGTGTGTGTGTGTGTGTGTGTGTGTGTGTGTGTGTGTGTGTGAGTGTGCATGTGTATTCTTCGTACCTTGGCACTATTGGCAGCATTGTGCTGTCACGTGGTATATACATATACACACACACACACACACACACACACACACACACACACACACACACACACACACACACACACACACACACACACACACACACACTCACACACATGGTAGTCAAGTGTTTTTTTTTTAGTTATTTTATGGCGATCCAGGTGTTCATGAAACTATATCTTTGACAACTTTGTCTTGTCGTTATGAAGTTTGACAGTGGGATTTTGGTAAGTAGAAGTAGAGCCCTATATATATATATATATATATATATATATATATATATATATATATATATACACATACATGTTATTGGTGGTACTCGTGATTTTATTGGCTACTGCTACCATTATGCTGAAACACTGGTCACGTGGCATTGCTGACCTATCTTCTTCTGTTTATATCTCTGTTGCCTTTTTTTGTTATACTTGATGGTGCCTTGCAGCTGAGCTTGCTGTGCTTTGTACCAGTGTTACTTTCAACTTCCAGCTGTCAGTCATATTTATTCTTTAAATAGCCATGTTCTGTTGCTGTTCTATGATGCTAGTTCTATTTTGTGCAACAGTAAACTGCCATTCCTCATTTACGAGAAGTGTTATCCCACCCCCACCACCACCAGCCTATCTGTGTAGTACTAATGCTTCTTTCCTTCCTGTAATATGATTTGTATTCTGCTTGGTTCTGCACACTTTATCCAATCTCATCTTCAACCTACAGGGTTATCTGCTTAATTGTAATTTTTTTTTTAAATTAGGGGTTATTATACATAACTTCATTTTAATTTTTCCTTTACACGTTACCTCTTAATCTATATTCACAAGCACCAGATACTTTTGCATACAGCCCTGCATGGAATTTGTTGTGGTTATCATGGGTCTATATCACATCGTCGAAAACAGTAATTGTCAAATCACTATTCAGTGAACTCACTTTGTAGGAATCTCACTTTATCGAATGGCCGTTTAATTGAAGTTTTTCATAGGGAAAAATAACGGTTGGCCATCATCAGGAATTTGCCCTTTTCCCCACTGTAATGTGTTCTCAGAGTTGGTATATTTAGTTAGGAGGTGTGGGAGCAAAGCCCCCCACTTGGGTGGGTTTTAAATTTTTAGAATGTCGTGATGGACAGTAGGTTGTAGAGCCATTGTTTTCACTATGAAAAACTTCGATTAAACGGCAGTTCGATAAAGTGAGATTTTGACAAAGTGGGTTTGCCAAATAGTGATTCAATAATTAATGTTTTTGACAATGTGATACAGACACAGTTATCACAGCCCTGCTGTACCCCGAATATTCTATTGCTTTGCAAATTCTCATGGGACACACTACATTGGTATTGTGATATACCTTGCTTGCACTAGATGTAGCATTTTGCAGATCCCTCATCCAAATATAATATCTTCAGAATCTCTGTAGAAATACAATGCTCTGAGTGAGCTGTCAATGTACATCTGCAAAATGAACTTTTTAGCAAAGTTCATTCATGGCTATCAGTTAAGCTTGTATGTCTGATTCACGTTCATACTCTACTTTAAGTTAAAATGCAGTTCTTACTGGAAAATAGGAGTGTTGTGCCTGTGGCAAAGATGCAATCTTTAGATGCAAACATCTATGAAACTTAATTTATGTGGTAACACTGAAACACGTGTTTCAACTATTTGCATTCCTCTGTGAGCAATTTCTGTGAGCATGTAGTCACTCCCTTTTGGAATAAAACCAGCTCTCTTCAAATGTAATAATTTCAAGCAGTTGAATAAAAAATCAAAGGACACATCTGAAATTTCAGTTCGGACTGTGTATCTGCATTACTTTTATCATGACAGCTTTAAAATACAAAAGCACAAAAAATAACAGGAAGTTAATGTAGAAGAAAATCACTATTTGCTGAAAAGCAATTCACATGAGCACATTAAGGTATACCAAGCTAATTTAATTTTATTTGCATTAAAAAATTAAGAGATGGGAAAAATCACTCCACCAGGGGCAAGAATAACCAAAGCAGTGTAACTAAAATCATTTAAAATAAGGATTATGCCACTACAGATTTTCATCTACACTTTCCACTTTTTTCCTGTGTAGTGAACAGAACAGTCACTGAACGTTTTACTGCATCATTGCATTAACGAAAAAAATACTAACTTCTAAACCTACCAAATTACCCACAAATAAACAAAGTATTGCCAAAAATATGTAAAACCATTCTGAAGGTAGCAGAATTCAGAGTTGTGTTATTTAATCAGCTCAGATTTCACTACATCTATGTTCTCTGAGTGCTCTTAAATGCTTACCAATGTGGGATAACACTTCGGGAACAAGAAGTGCCAAGCCTCTAAAAGCCTTGACATTTCATTCAAGCCATGCTCCCAAATTACACTAATAGATGAATTAAAGGGACAGAGAAAATGCAGATCCCAGTACAAAAGTTGGCCTGTCAGTCATGGCAAGTGAAGTCAGATAGATAAATACATTCCAAGCTTGACAACAGAGATAATGTTCCTAATTGGACAACTTCAGCAGCTAATTACCCCTAATTATCTTCTTGAATCCCCCAAATGTAAATTTCAGATGCAGAATGAAAATGAAACAGCATATGGTTCTGTCTTTACATTTACAGCCTCTGAAAAGAGATTAAGATTAACTATGTAAAACCAACAGAAAAAAAAGTCTTTTTTTTTTTTTTGCCTCAGACTAGCAGTTTGGAGATTTGTATTACAAGATGTAGGAAATAAAAACTATTCTATTGATTCTATTGATAAAAAAATGTTTACCCAAATAAAATGAATGTCCTCTTGTTTATTTTAATGAAACCCATTACATAAAATTAGAAACTGTAAGACATTACTTACTACAATGCCTAAAAATGCAAATCTTTCCACTGTATCTGGACTGATTGTGTGTGTGTGTGTGTGTGTGTGTGTGTGTGTGTGTGTGTGTGTGTGTGTGTGTGTGTGTGTGTGTGTGTGTGTTAGTATATAAAATGAAGATGGATTTCATTTGTATCATTACTAAAGCAATCCTACTACAAACCATTGTATAATACAAAAGTAAAGCGCTGTGTCTTCTCTGTGCCCTAGTTTTAACTGTTTGTCCCATGGATGAGATATTACCTTTGAAGTTTAATTGCTGAATTATATTTATATTTCTTCTTGATTCACTCTGTCCATTAGTGTTGCGGTGTTCTACTGGTTTTCCCTGTTTTCAGCGTATTTCACTACCACTCTGAGTGAGTGCTCATGAGTGGCAGATTCTAAGACCAGAACAGTAAAGATTCTAAGAACAAGTCTTTGTGATTATTGTGACTAGCAAGAACACTGGAAGTGAGCACTGTCTAATTAGCTTATAAATTTTGTTTACAATCTACAGTTCCAGAGCTAGAGTATGCCAAAGTCTGCTTTGTTAGCCAAAAAGGGGGCCGTGTGCTCAAATAGTAACTCCAGCATAAATTTCTTTTGCTGTTTAGTGAGTGCTTGCTATAGGTTACACGAACTATAGTAGTCCAAGTAAGTCAAGTGGTAAGCTTGCTTAAACCTAAACTGAACACTCATCTAAACATCAAAGGCATTTCAGTACATACATGCTCTAGGTGAAGACAACTACATTTAGGAAAAAAATACACAGTTAGCTTACATATGGCCAATCTGTACTATCCCTGTAATTTTCAACAGCAGTTTAGAAAGCTTTTGCTCCAGAGTGGGGTCACTTTAGCTAGTTAAAAAAACACCCAGTCTGAAGTACATTATTAGTATAATTTTAAATAGCAGCTTTTCCACTGGCAATCAGTTTGCCTGTACATTTAAAATTACTTTACTTTAGAATGCTGATATTGTTTAGATCTAAACTACTAATATTTTATTCCTAAGGCACATTGAGTTTAGTGTTGTCAGATCATAGACCTTACTAGGTTCAGAATTTAAATGTTGCAGATGTTGCCTTTCTCTTTTGCATTTTACTGTGTACTTATACTTTTGTTTAACCTGTAATTTACTACCTTTGGATTGCCCTTTGATTTAGTGGTACTTTTTCTACCCACTGCAGAAGGACATTTCCCTCTGCTTATTTCCTGCCATAATATTTTAGTCATCATTAATTTGTTTATATAATGCTGTTTCATGTATCTAGTCTTAGTATATTAATTAATACACTTTTTTATTTTTATTTTTTTTCAGCTAGTGACAGACAATAATGAACATGCAATCATATAATTTATTTTGCCAAGTTTATTTATTTGATATTTTTAAATTATGTAATGCTTGTAAATATGCATCATATTTTCTCATGCCCCACACTAGGGCCTTAAGTGACATCAGGAAAGCTATTCTTAAGCTCAACAATAACTAAATATCAGTTAATTATTGTTCTTTTGGGACTAAATTACTTATGTGAGACCAATGATAATGACCTTGAGGCTGAAAAATCTTTATTCCTGCATGCCTGATGCAAAGGGTTCAAAATATCTTTGGTAGACCTTACTTCATCTCCTTAATTGCCAATAAGATTTATTAAACATGCTAGTATTTATCAGAGCCAAATTTGATGTATTTGCATGTAGATTCATTTTAATATTGTGCTCCCCCCTCTGTTCCTTATATATGATACATCACACAATATTTTTCAGGGGGAGATGGATATTTGGCGGTGGTACCTGGATGACTGTTGGATGGTCTGGCGGGTGGACACAGAATATCTTTTGGAATTTGTCCAATACCTCAATGAAAACAAGTGGGGTATTGAATTTGCGCTCAATATGCATCACCAAGAAATTCATTTTCTTGATGTCAAAATTTGTAGAAACGAAGACCATACTCTGTCGACCCAGGTCTTCCGCAGATATCCAGAGTATAACAGCCTTTTACAGGCAACTAGTTTACACGCTGATCATATTATAAGGAACATTCCAAAGTCACAATTTCTACGTATCAAAAAAATCTGCTCTTCCAACGTTGATTATGAACATCATAAGACTGACTTAATACATAGATTTAGAGCTACGGCTATAAACCAGGAACTATCC
Source organism: Protopterus annectens (assembly GCF_019279795.1). NCBI lineage: Eukaryota > Metazoa > Chordata > Ceratodontiformes > Protopteridae > Protopterus > Protopterus annectens. Next base: position 441,072,566 of record NC_056740.1, on the reverse strand, counting down.
TTTCAGCCAGCAATTGGGCTAATGGACAAGATAGGTCAGAATTACTGCAATATAAAGAAAAAAAAGTGTATCTCAGGGGATAGCATCCGATTTGTTACTACCTATGGCAGGAACATTAATGCCATCAGAAATGTTATTAATAAAAATTGGAATATCCTTTTGGCTAATCAGGAACTATCTAGTCTCCTTATGGACAGATGTAAGTTTTCATATTGCAGGGAATGTACACTGGGGTCTCACTTTAATCATTATAAATCAAAGTGTGGTAATCAATCTTTGGAACAATCAGCTATTACAGGGGACTTGTTGGTTGGGTCATTTTCTTGTGGACATTGCTCCTTTTATAGATATATGCCTAAGTCTAAGGAGTTCTCTAGTAAAATACCCAAATGGTACACAGGATTAAGCATTTTGCAAATTGTGGAACAGACTGGGTGGTCTATTTGGCCACATGTTCCTGTTCATCCTTTTATGTTGGACAAACGTCTAGACCTTTTAGAATAAGAATGTCTGAACACCTAAGTGACATTTGCAACAAACGAATGATGAATGCCCTTTACAAACATGTATGTGATCATAAATCAGCAATATTCCATTTTTGTATTATTGATAAGATAGTGGGTGATAGAGTGAATAAGTTAGGGTGGCACAGTATTTTGAATGACAAAGAAAGGATGTGGGTCATTAGGCTAGGAGCTCTTTTTTCTCCTGGTCTAAATGACCACTTATAACCAGTATATAAAAGATTAAATAATTACACATGAGAATGTTCATTCATATAATATAGAGGTATTTCCATTTTTTATTATTACTGGTTTCTTGACATTACTGTTTCTTTAATTACTTAATTGGGACATGGTGCTGGATGTATATAAAGAATGTTGCATGATGATAATGGTATTCACTGATGAAGGCAAAACTGCCAAAACCGGTTTGATTTTACACCTATTTTGCAATAAACTCAGGTATCAGTCTTGGTGCTGGCCTCTTTGGATTCGGCATATGTTCTGTACACCATAATTTAGTGACATAATTTCTGATAACAAGCCAGTGAGATATAAGACTGTGACACATGTTAAATATAGTACGGGTTATCTTTGAAGACATAGCCTGGGCATTCTGTGGTTGTGTGCACAGTACTGAGGTCTGTGTACTTATTTTGATTGTCGACAGTGTGTGTATTGTGTATATGTACCTTGGCCTGTGTACAGACTGTGGTAGATGTCATTGTTCTTGGTCCTGTTCTATCGGATGTTACATGCTGCTCCACTGTATGTTACCCTATTGGCTTACATGTTTGTAGGGCTAAACGCACACATGTCCCATACCACAGACAGGCATCGGACCACACTGTGTAGTGGCCCAGTATATGTAGCGTTAGTGTGTGAATGGCATATATGAGGATGGTGTTGATCAGTCCATATACTGTAATATTGTGCTAGCTACCATATGTGGATGTGGCTGTGTTCACATTGGTTATGGTTATGCACTTTCACACAGGTGTCTGTTACTCTGTGCTGTGACATGCCTGTAGAGCCTGCTATATATGCAGGTACATGTGTATTCCCCCATAAGAAATGTAGGCCAGTGTTGCAGCAGTCTGCCTGTAGCCTGCACTGTGCTTTGTTACATGCCTATTATGTTATGTCCAGACACTTGCAAGATGTACTGCTGCCAGGCCACCATAACAGTCATGTATGTCGGAGAAAGCAGTGGGATGCTGTACAGATGTATGTCACTAACTAGTGGGTAGTATGTGGCCATGGCACCTCTGTACCAGCAGTTAGTATGTGTCAGGAAAGACAGGGGTGTGTGAATGCATAACCTATGGGGGCAAATGTATACCAGTGTTTACGTGATATACCCATCTACATGGCTGTTAACATACACATTGTCAGGCTCAGTCCACATGTCTTTCACTAAGGGGTTCTGTGTATACCTCTGGACTGACCAGAGTGTGTCAGACTGTCCACATTTATTGGCCATATCTCTGCTGTAGTCCACAGGATAATTACTGTGCTAGCAGTGGTACTGTACTATGATGTCCTTAGGATGTCTGTCTGTGGCCAATGATGCACATGTTAAAAGCAGATGTGACCTCCCACACACAACATGTCTGTGAAGACAACCCCTATCACAGTAGCAATAGTCTACATATATACCTGCAATACATGCTTGACATCCCCTTGCACTAAGAGGTTGGGACTATTGGGGCTGAGGTAGGGGTCCACTCCATGTTCAGGACGTATGGTGACCATATATGTATATATACTTATCCATATATCTATATAGATATATACACATATACATATTGACATACATAGATGGATATGTATATGTACATATACACATATATATATATATATATATATATATATATATATATATATATATATCAACACTCAGATATATACATATACACAGCAATATATGTCTACACATATACAGATAGAGATACATATGCACATGTACTTATGGATATCTACATATATATTGACAGTAATAGGTATATCATAATAGATCTGTATGCACATCTTCTACATATATATATATATATATACTTAAATAGGCATATCTGTACACATAGGATGTGCATACATATATAGCTATATATATATATATATATATATATATATATATATATATATATATGTACATACGAAGAGATGTGCACATGGCCATATATATGTTGCACTATACAGATGTGTATACAGACATATGTATGAATATACATGTGTATGTACATGTAGACATATATCAACCAATTATATGTATATATCCATATTCCTGTCATGTGTAAGCCTCATGGTTGTGTATACACTCCCAGATGTATCTCACTGTATGTATCTGCTATGTGTACATTATGATAAAACAACATATGTGATGCAACAGTCATATTAATAACAAGTACTACACAATTGTGGATGTAAAGGCAATTGTTCAATACTAATCAATATGGGTATTGACAGATATATTAGAAAAGCAACAACTGTCTTCACAGTGGTCATGGCATAGTGGTTAAGTGTTTTGACTTTAGTGTACAGGGTCCTGGGTTCAAGACCTGCAAGGGCTGTTCATTTTTTTGCTGGGCTGAACAAGGGCTGTCAAATATGGAGTGTTTAGGGCAGTTTTGAGCAGCTTTAAGTGCATTTGAATGGGTTTGCATGAAGCTAAGTGGTGCTAAGCTACAGGTAAATGTATGGGCACTTACACAGTGTAGGCTTCACTTATCAGTGCACAAATCAGCCCATCTGTTATAATGCAGCAATGTTGATACCTGCTAAGCATGGCTTAGGCCTGGTAACCAGTTTACACCATCCAGTCTGATAACATAGCAGGGTAATAGCATCTGTAATTAGTGTATGTAATGCCATGTACAATACATGCGCCTATGCGCTGTCATTACAGTAGCAAGTGGTGTGTCATGTGTGGGACACAGATGTATATGAGGTCTGTACAGCGCTGTCATCTGTGTGATTGTGTTACATGCAGGGGTAATAGCCCAGGGTATATGCTGTCACACTGGCATGTAGTGTATCATGGTGGTACTACTGTTGTCAGTGCCTACCCAGGCAAGAGTAGAGTGCTAAATGTATTACTGACAACAGGCACACTGCAGACATAGCTGTACTCTGAGGCCTCCCTGTTGTATCCCTAGTGTGTGAGCTGTGTCAAAGTATATAACCCCTACTGGGTAATGATCCAACATGTGGAATGTAACTGTAGACTACCGTCTGTACAGCACATGATAGCGAGGGCTCCTGACATGTAGGTATGGCATACATATTGTTGTCAAATGTCTATCTGTCAACACATTCATCCTACTGCATAGCTACTTGCCAAGCTGATGACTGTCAGTCCCTGTACAAATGTGCAGATGGCAGGTATAGATCTGGGATATGTACAGGCATCATAAGCTTGATTGACGCTGACATGTCTGCCCAGCTGTGTAAGAACTGGCACATATTGGGGATAACACCCTGTATGCACCACTTTCCACAGGTACCTCCACTACACTACCACAGTCAACAGAACATGCTTGGGTAGGTCTCCATCACAGACACTAACCATGTGTTGTAATGCATGCTGCATGCATGTCAACATGATCACCTCAGTGGTCATGTGCAAGAGGCACCTGGAGGAATGGCTGATGCATGTCACTCTTACCCTGAGGTTCACCACAGTAGTGTCTGTCAATAGATTTCCTGCTGCCACATGGCAGGTGGCAGGATACCACTGTACACGCAACCCCTACACAACCCATCTCTACTTGGACATTAGCTAGGTACACAGCTATGACCACCTGCAGCGATGCACCCCAGTACTGATACATGTGTATGTGTGCATGACTGAGTATAGCAGTGTCTGTGTGTTAGCACACCTGTACGTGAGAATTCATTGAGGGCCTTCACAACCACTGCAACACCCATTGCCATAGCCAGTCGTGGCTGCTGCTGTATGGGACATTAAATGAACCCTGTTAAGCTCCTCCTCATACTGGCTACATGAGCCTTGCAGTACCATCACAACAGTGTTGTACAAATGGGTTGATAGGCATGGGATACCCATTTTGTTATGGTAAGTGTGGGTATGTGTGCATGTCCATTTATCTGTAGGGTACAGCATTCCGAGCCACATGCAGCTATTACAATACCCATTGCCACACGGTAGTACAGATAGAGTTGTTGCTGCCCATCGGTGAGGCCTGACAATCCAACACCCTGCTATGCATGTGGCATGTGCATCAGATGAATATCCCTGTAGTACCACTGGTGGGATCTACAATAGGTTGTATCGCAGCCATCACCAATGTGTGATTCTGGGTATATCAGAGTGTCATCATGGGTGTCAGGGAGTACAATATCCACTGGGGGATGTGGGTGCTGTGTACATTGTCATTACACCAAGGTACACCCGGTATATGTCCCATGTACCATGTTATGGTTACCACTGTCACCATCAACCATGCAAGTAACTGATACCACATTCCAGGCCAGTTATACATGTGCTGTGCACAACCTACCTGTAACACATTGGACACATGGTCAAGTTAGTTAGCAGCAATAGGCCTTGCTCTCTCGGATGTATGTCTGCCTGTTATGTGTCTGTTAATGTGTATATGAAGGTATGTCACACTATGTATTGTCCATATACACCCATTACATCCCCCATTAGCATACTGTACATGTCTGGGGATGTTCTGCATGTAACATGTAACCTAGGACACACCTCACCCTAAATGCTGTGTGGTGTGTTCAATGTAAGCCACACACTTCAGTATCACTACATACCTAGGTAGGGGTCTAGTCCCAGTGTTGCCAAGTAACAGTGTGTGTGTGTATGTGGATGGGTCTACATTAGGTTGCAGGTTACATGCCCCAGCTTGCCACCTGTCCATGTGGTACAGGCAATTATACACATGCCACAGGCTAGTATATTGCCTGTTCATGTGGTACAGGCAATATACTAACCTGTGACATGTTCAACTGTACCCCAGATATGTCACAGCCATGGTGTCAACACAGTGCCATACCCTGTTGTGGAATATGACTGCAGACCATCCTCGTGCTGACACATGTACACCTACAACACAAATGGATAACATTATAGAGCCCACAATCAACCAGTGTTACTAACAGCTATAATGCAACATTGCTGGATGGCTACACTAACTGACATATATGCATTACACTTTACTCCTTGCAACATGTTACAATGCAATACTGTGGTACACTGTAGTACAGCCACCATTTGCATCAGAACCATAGTAGCCTGTCCCTGCATAGATGGTATGGATGACAGGAATGTGGTACAGGTATCATCATATGCACAGGGTGTGTTGTTGGGATTGCCCTAGGTGTGTTTGTATAGTGTGTGGGTATGCATGCACACAGTTCTGCCATGTGGCTGCCCTACACAGGCATTTATGGACAGCTGCAGACCATACCTAGCAGGGTGTGCAGTTCACTGCCTCTGGCCACAGACACATGGACTGTGCCTGCCAGAGGTTCCATGGGCACCTGCAGGTACAGGCCTAAATGTGCTGCTCTCACCTGATGAAGACAAATGCCCGCTGGTACCAGGTCCATCCTGGGACTGGCCAGGACCACGTGCTCATTGCCTGCTATGGTGTGGTGTGGAGAGCGCCCCCCCCCCACAGTGCTGGGGCTGGTACTGCTACTACGGGAGCCCCTTGGTGTCCTAGCACATCCACACTGACTGCCAGCTGTTGACGTTGCTGGCCTTCATCCATGTGGCCATCGCCACACTCCCACCACACGTTCAAGCACGGACAGCCCACGGTCAATGAGGGCCATCATCTCACCAGACCATCTATCCATGAACTCAGTTAATGCACGGATGGCACCAGCCAGTTCACGGGCATTGTCACTTGCAGATTTGAGAGCAGCCCTCTGCAGCCTCAGGCCCTGTCTGGTGTAATATTCTATATGTGCCTGCACCTCCATGACAGCCTGAAACATGCACCGGCTGGTACCAGCTATGTTGCCTCTGCCAGGGGCATGATGTCCAGTGGTCCTACCATGAGCACCCTGGGACATCTTCCTATGTGGTGCCCTGCCAGTCATCTGACTATGCCTGCTGTGACCAGACACAGTAGGCATGGTTACTACACTTTCCTGTGCACAGCCACCAAACACCAGCTGTCCCTCCGCTATGGCCACTGGTGATGGGGTATGTATAGGCACTGAAACTGTGTGCAGGGTTGGGGTTGTTAAAAGGGGGATGTCAAATGATGGTGCTGTTTTGGCCCCTGACAACCTTGCCTGTGCCTCAACAGTACTATCATCATCTTCGATGTCTGTATGGACACCAACATCAGATTGCATGCAGGAGGGACCCTGACCCACCTCGCCAATAAATGCACTTTAAAACCTGTACAGCATTGCCTACCAGTACACACACACACACACACACACACACACACACACACACACACACACACACACACACACACACACACATACCACCATAATACCTACCTGTCTGTGACTTTACAGACAGACCCAGGTATATGTTCATGTGTACTCCATCCTGCATCACACTTGGTAACATACACACATTGATACCACTCATTAACATATCAGTCCTCTAAATGCCTACACAAGCGATCACAACACAAGACCTGTTACTACATTACCTGCCTGACCTGTGTGTAGTGGTTTTAGATCGCCTCACTGCTGTCATTCGGTGTTCACCCTGTATATGTCCAGACATCATGAGCATGGCCCCGATATGTGTGGGCTACTATGTTCACTCCATAATATTATGCACTGGTGTGTCTTGTGTATGTAGTGCTCAGTACATGTCAGATATGCTGCTCAATCAGCCTATCATGTGACAACTGTAATATATGGCTACACTCCCTGGTGTTGATTAGTACTTCCCCAATGCATCTGTAGTTCTCATACGTGGGTTGTTGGTGACCTCTCTGCTGAATGCAATATTAAAGGTGTACCTGGTGTCTACCTTCCCTCTCAATGCTTGTTTCATGCTCCAGACCATATTATACTATCAGCTGTCCTGTGATTGCATATATGACAAGTATTCCTGGTGTGTATTGTGGCAGTCCATGTAATGCACGATCCCAAAGGGAGGTACTGCTATATGAACACCCCACAATCACACATGTGCATACATGGCCAGCCACACAAACATACACACATGCACACACGCATCCTACATGCATCAACCTCCCTCCACTTCACCAGAGTGACCCTACAGACAATCTAACTACCCACCAGGACGCGCGCACACACACACACACACACACACACACACACACACACACACACACACACACACACACATACATGTGAGGTTGCACAATGATAGTACACACAGTCCTCCTATTACCCATCTGTCAACATGCATAGAATATGGTACCCAACAGCATGCAGTGCAGCTATAGTCAATCCATGCTAGCAACAGTATACATGTGTGTGATGCATGTGCTGTGTCACAAGGTAATGCCCCTTCCTCTGGATACCACTGCACCCATGTACACAGTATTGCTGTGCACCTGTTCTGCACCCTGCCATGTACTGTGCACCACACCTCACAGGTGTACACTCCATTGCTGAGTGTGTACTACTGTGTTGGTTATGTCAGCTTTAGTGCTCACAGCCCCTATGTTTTCCAGCAACACATACCTGGGATGATATGTGGACAGATGTCATATGTGAATGCCTGATGTCTGATTTACAGCTCTCAACATCAGTGGACCATGTATGATCAATCCAATACTCTTACACTGGCAACCATCAAAGCATACCATAGCTATGGGGGACATCCTTATTGATATGACGCACCCATCCTTGATCTACTATAGGACCACATCACCGCATATCTTAACAGTACATGAGCCCAATATGTGACATATGTCCTGTACTTTCACATGCAGTGTCTAAGGAATGTGTTAGGTGTGTGGATGCTGACCATGATGCATGCACACCATGTGGGCATATGTGTGCACACCCTTATCATGACAGTTTGTCGCATCTCTTGTTGTGTGTACTACAGCAGTCACTACTCATGGCAGGGGTATACCAGCATGGGCCATCTGCATTTGCCAGTGTATGTTCAGTCTACCCTACACATGTCCCCCTTGTCTGCATGATTGCAAGGTCTACTCATGTGCACATCCCTTGGTGTTCACACACTGCTGTCACACTATGGGGGTATGGTTGCATCTGCCACAGGTCCTGAACCTGACTATGTGCAGATAGAGCCATTGTTAGCATCCTTAGGATCCCTGCTGCAGTGCACTGGTGTGTCATGCTGATACCCCCCTCCTTCTGCCTTTTTGCAGATGCATGACAAGTAAGCCCTACACATGTGTGTCACTTTGCAGTGTCCCATACACTGAACACCATGTTACAGACTAGTCCCAGCTGATAATGTGGACCACTGTAATGCCTTATGCCATAATGTATCTCTGCAGCAGTTGCCATTGTCCTACAGGTATATACACTGGTGTTGCACTGTATATGGGTGTTGTTCCATACATGTCCCTACTGTAGGCCATGTCTCCCACCATTATCTTACTCCCTATGGGCACATTTCATAATGACAGGATGTTAGCTATCATGCAGGTGTCTGGCATACCCTTCCAATACCCCATCATGGTCACCCCTGTGATGCCATGCATTTCACAGCAACAATACGTGCACATGTACAGCATGCATTCTGGGTAGGTGTGTTAGATGTGTGCATGGAATATACCATCGCCATTACATGCCCGTTGTATTGACAAGCATCTACATAAACCATACTCACCAGCTACAGGCTGCTGCCTTGGTGGTATCCTGGAGGGACCTACATAAGAGGATGAGAGATGCAAAGTCAGTGGCCACACCTGTGGCATTGCTACAGGGTGGGTGCAGTATTACAATGCATCAACAGTACATTTCCACAATACTACCACATATGGACATCTGTTTATCACTACTATGCAGCAACAAAATATATCTATGACATGTCAGATATGCATGAGCTACCTGTACCGATGTGGATGTATATGCAACAGTGGTCTACTGATGTGTCCTGTGGCCTTACCTGCAAGCTTCTCAGCTGGTGTGTGGGTGGCACCCACCTCCACAAAGGTATCCGGCAGTTGGTGGCTGGCCAGACAGGCAGGTGCCACGAGGCTGGCCTCCTCCACAGGTGATGGGGGGATGGATGGCATGACCCCCCCCCATGGTGAGGTGATTCCCCCCCCGGACTGCAGCAGCACACCAAAGGGTATTGCAAAGCAGGTCAGAACAATGATGCCAGACCTGCTCATAACTGCGGTTGTGCAGTCCAACATCACTGACCCTGTGGACTAGCTGGTTCCACAGGGCGGTCTGCTCCTGCTGATCATGAGTGGCCCAGCCAAACAAGATTGCATAGTGCTGTATTAGTTCATTCAGCAGGATTTCATTTTCAGCTGCTGTGTAGGCTGGCAGCCTTCCATGGGACATCGTGCCTGAAAGACATAAAGATGGACACAGGTGTGAGCAAGTCATGCAGCAAGATTACCACAGTTCTTAATACACATCACTGTCACCCCCCCCCACCGTATCAGCGACAATAAACTGTACACACAACTCAATAGGTATGGCTACAGCATACCTACCATTGGGGAAGATATTGTACTGTACAACGCTTTGTGCAATGTGTTTGTAGCCATGTTCCCTATGTGGACACTATCATTGATGGCCTGTTACAGTCTATTGACCTGCATGCCATTGTCAGGGCCACAATGGTTTCATATATGTCTGTGGTATGCTTGCTATGTGTATGCTGCACATCTGACATTCTGTGTTATTGCAGTTATCTATGCATGCTGTTGGACATGTTCTGGGATTGTGTAGACTATTACTACCAACATATGTTCTATAGCAGCGACACAATAGCATGTATATGTACTATTGGCCAGCAGAACCACCTCTCCAAACTCATCTGCCCATGTTACAAGGCCACATCACATGTGTGACCCACCCTGGGGCCTCCTCATGTACTGGTCCAGCAATACCCTCAGGTGGAACCAACCCAGGGGATCTTGTCCCCCCCTGGGGCAAACACAGATATGTTCCTGTCCCCTGAGGACAGGTCCAGGGTTTGTTCCATAACGGGCTCTACAGACACATGTGGGATGTGCTAAATCACCTTAAGGCACTCAGTACACATTCATAGGGCCCACATGCTCCTCCTGCTCAGCCCAAGGCCAGGCACCTTCGGGATGTGGACTGTTGTTGTGAGTAGCAGTGGGTGGGAGGCTTGTTCCTATTGTGTCCATATTGGGGCCCAAGGGGCATCCACATCATAGACCACACACACACCATCCAGAGTGTTTACTCACCACATGTGTCACATACCACCCCTGTAGGCTGTCCTCTACATCTACCAACCTTGACCACCTCTACAACTATACCTGCATGTTCTTCTTTCAGCTTTTCCCAGTTAGGGGTCGCCACAGCGGAACTCCAGTCTGCTAATGATTGGGAGTAGATTTTTATGGTGCCATGGTGCCAGCTAGACGCCCAACCTTCAAAGAAGGCACGCTCATTCATGCATGTCTTTCAAATGCCAGTCGACTGCAGGGAGGGCATTCAGAGACCACACAGAAGGTGCTCCAGCCGAGAATCGAATGGGAGAACCTTTTGCTGTGAAGCGACAACACTACCGCTGCACCACCACGACTTACAACTATACCTGCATACTTCCCCATATTCCCATTCCATACTTCACAGACAAGGGCAATGTTGTCCCAACAAGGGGTTCACATGTGATATACTCATCCATGTTGCACACACTGACAGCTGTAGATATCTGTGTGTATCGCTATGTGTGCTGTTTCCTTGCACATAGCATGCAGCACTGTGGTAGTAATATAGGGGACATGTATTCACATACATATATATCTGTGTGTGTGTTTATATATGTAGACGTGCATATAGGTATATATCTATATATGTGTAGATATATATGTGATGTTGTGTATTTGTGCTCATATATATATGTCTACACATGGGTATCTGTATATTTGTGGACATACCTGTAGATATATCTATACATATTGCCCATGACTTTTATGTTTGATGAAACACCTGATGTTTATAAGGGTCATTTGCATATATCCCATGTGTCTCTGTCACAGGAAGTTTGGGAGGTCATTTATTGGAAGTTCTAGCTTGGCTGGAGTTTTCATTTAGTTTTTACTGATTGTTTTTTCAGTGTGACCTTCTCACTCTTTGTTATAATTGGTTTGTTGGAATATTTTGCTGTCACCCTAATGATAATGAACATCAGCTGGGTATAACAACCCTGTGTTTCTTATGCTTAGTCAAGCACTCTGCTTGTGCTATCCTGATGAGGCCATAACAAGGCTGAAATATGCTTATCCATAGCTAGTGGGGTTTGGCTTTATTGGCCTGAAATTATTCATGAAAACAACTTCAAGCATAAATGTCATGGGCAATCAGAATCACCATATAGCTGAAACACCTGATGTTTATAAGGGTCATTTGCATATATCCCATGTGCCTCTGTCACAGGAGGTTTGGGAGGTCACTCATTGGAAGTTCTAGCTTGGCTGGTGTTTTCATTTAGTTTTTAAAAATAAAAAAAAAATGTCATATTTATAGTGTGTATTTACTTTTGCTGTTGTACGTGTGGGGGGATGTTGCTGGGAGTATGCGGACACCTATGAGCGGTCCCACAAATTCTTTTGGGCTTTCTACTGTTCTTCATTGCAGGGGTGTGTACATTCTGAGAGCTCTGCTCTCAGACATGCCCCCTGCACTCTTACATGCTCCATGTAAGATTAGGAGCTCAGGCAGCGCACCTTCATTAATATGCATGACGTGCTGCCGTCCTGCTCCTAAACGGCCGCTTCCATGCAGGACTAAGCTAGTCCTGCATGGAAGATTAGTAAATCTGGGGGAATGTCTTAATAATGCTAGTTTTCTTATTGTTATTACAAATAATTGCCAATGTTAACATGGGTTTACCAATAATTTATGCGTTGCAAACATAATTTATTTTTATGTAAATGTTACCCATGCAATTCATTGTGGCTTCACAACAGTTATTTCTTCTGTGCTCCATTAGGCTATCATTGACCAACTTTTCGCCTTAACTATTAATCTGTGTATTGTTTGCTGGATTGGAAACTGCTTTGCAGTTTGCTTATTTAGGGTCAAAACCGAGCATATCTTCTCAGTATCAAGTTTTTACCTCAGGGTCAGTTTTGAATCCATTTTTTGGTCAGACTTCTTGTCAATCAAATTTTTGATACACATTTGCAGATGTTATGAAAACTGCATTTTGAATTTTAAAGCTGATCCACAGTACAACTTTTTTTCAAGTTCAGCAGAAGCCATAGTTCCTGCAAAATAAGACCGATTATAGACTTTGGCATCATTTTTTATATAACTAATCAAAGGAAACACAAATAAATTAAATTGACATTTCTCAAGGCATTTACTAACCTTATGCATGTTGAATATGCCCGGTATCAATGAAGTCTGAGGAAGTTAGAGAAAAGATGTCTAGATGAATTCTATGAGGACAGCAAATTTACATTCTATGCAGACTGGCTACAGACTCTTTAATGTTCAATTTTTTGGAAGGTGAGTCTGTTTATGACCTCTGATTAAACACATTAAACTTTGAGCAGTACTTTTTCCATGCTTGAATGTCCGGCATATATATCACCCTATTTTTCCCCTAAAAGTGGGAAAGAGCTTGCATTAAGGACATGCTTCTAAATTCAAGGACAAATTTAAAAAGGACAAGTTATATAACTTGCACTTATCCTTAAATGCAGTAGCCTTTAGTGTATATGGGTTATTTTCCTGCTTAGGAAATAACAACAGGTCAGCTTCAGAAAGCTCTAGGACCCCTATACACTTTCTATCTGACTGCTGACTGACAAGCCGTAATGACTGAAATCAGTACCCAAAGGGAAGATTTCTTTAGAACCCATACAGAGAGAAGAGACCGTAACAAGCCTGAAGAAATAAATGATAACAAAGAAACATGGGTGGGTGGAGGGTCGCTGGGGCTACTGCAGCACTGAGGAATTTCAGCATCTACTGCTATGGGTAAATGCAACTTACACAACAGTTCTATGCTCAGCATTCCCACTGCTGCAGTAGCCTTTAGGCTATATTCATAGCCGGCTTTAGGCACCATCGAACCCTGCAGTCACTGGGGGTCCCCTGATCCCTGGGGGCTCCCAACCACAGCAAGTTATCTTATCCTGATGTTCTGTAACATGACTGTCAAACCAACAAAAGCTAGTACAGCATTCTTGTATACTTAATAAAACACATGGATAATAACTCTTATTTATATCCCCTTTAAAATTCAAAGATATTTCTGGTCGTATTAACAGTGTTTTGTCAACTAACAGGCATTAGAATTCCATTAAATCTTTTACCACTGACATAGTGCCCCTGGCTTAGTTAACCCCTGCTGTTGAATATTTTCTCCACTAAAGCTAACTACATAGCCAGCTTTAGGTCCCTGCTATACCCGTGGTTGCAGGGGCCCCCCTTAATCATCCTTGACTGTGTGGGGGCCCCACAAAAGCTGCTGCTGGTTGGGGAAAATGTGGAAGAAAAAAATGTATTACTTTACTAATTATGCTCTTTAACCTGAACAGGGCTGTGATATGACCTTGTTAGGATGAAGCTGATAATGAACATGAGCAAGGTAAGCATTAGAGAGATCAGGAGCCCAGAGTGACTTATCTCAGTGCAAATTTTGGATTTTAAGAAGAACTGATACTTCTGATCATCAAGGATGATTTTCTCTTTCAGGGAGTTTTATAAATACAAGCAGAACACCAGATACTATAACTCAATTTCTTTGCTTAAGAATTCAGTGCAATCCCAAAAATAATAGAATAACGGCTCAGAATCAGTGCTACATTTTAAATATTACTCTAATTTGCTTAAAAAGTTAATAGAATAACACATTTTTCATCAACACATTTTTGGACAGTAATTATAAAACTCAGATGTCTGGATTGATTGACTGTTTGTAATCCTGAAGGATTTATCAGCAAATCAAACTTTTTGCGAAGGAGAAAGCAAAAGTATGAATACAATCAGGGAAGGTCTATGAATTCAAGGCCTGTGACTGGTATGCATTACTCATCAATGAGGGAAATAAGTGACTTACCCCTGCTGCTGTTTCATGACTGCTAAACAACAGTCACTGATCTGGTGTGGCAGTACCAGTGTTGCATAGTGTATTGCTATTTGCTGAAATAAGTACAAAACTAGTACCGCTATGGCTTATGCTTGTGTGTGTCTATGTGTGTATGTAAAAAATGTCACTAATTTTTATATGTGCACACACCCAATAATGCCAGGACACAGACATTATTCTTCTGGGTATCAGTAAAAAATGAACCTAACAAGTAATTATATTTCAAAAGTAAGACAAAACATATCACAGAACATTCAGACACTTAGATCTTCTTGGAGCCTGGTGGCCCCCACTCACCAGACTGTATAAATGGATACTGGGGGCTCCGTTAATCATATTTGACTCTGTAGGGACCCCCACAAAAGCTGTTGCTGGTTGAAAAAAAATCAGGAGAAAAAAATTATCAATTTTCTGACTGACCTGTTTAACCTGAACAGTGCTGAGATATGACCATTTTAGGATAAAGCTGATAAAAGCCTTTGGTTTCAACCACACCCATTCTATAACCAGCCCTGCACAAATGTGTGTGCTGGGGATTGTGTGGTTATTACAACTTTAATTTTCATTACAGTCAAACCTTAGAGATATGCACATAAAGTCGCTTGTGTTTGAGCTGAGAACAGTGTGGTCATTGTTTATTTACTTTTCTCACAGACCTTAGAAGTGTAAAAAGAAGGTTGCTATAGCTTGTGTAGGGGTGGTGTACTGTCTAGGACCAACAAAATAGAATATATTACTGAAATCATTCTCACAGTCATACATCAGGCACATATACATGGGGCTGAATTTGAGGGTTACAGGTGAGGAAGCATGCTATGTTTATGTATATCAGCTGTCACTTGAAATATATGACTGAGGCAATTTAAAGAAAAAAAATAAGACTGAAATTCTTTTCTTTTTCGTGATTTTTCTTTAGGCCACCATTGGAGTAAAATGCTGAGAATATGCTCTAAAATGCACCGCGGACCATCTGTAACCCTACGGCTTCTTGGGCCCTTGGTTATTTGAGTTATTTCCTAAATGATTATTACTGTGCTATGTTGTTCAGGAAAGAGTGTTGAAATTATGCAAGGAAAACTAAAGTTGAACAGCAACATTGAATTTCTTTCCTTAATCATAATTTTTGTTCAAGCCATTACTGGATGAAATGGTTGTGTAAAAAGAAAAAAAACTTTAAATTGCAATTCAGAGCATATACAAAATTATGGCTTTTTGAAAAAGCTAAGAGTAAGGCAAAATGTGAGAAAAGGAAGAAAAAAGTAATATGCATGGTATGGGGAGCCCAAAAATGGGGGGGGGGGTCAGAGAAGAGGACTGGGAGGGGGGGTGCTGTTGAAATGATAGGCCTAGTCATCAGTTCATTTAATTCCAGACCTGTACATAGTTATTGCAATGTATCATTGTTGCAGCTAAATACCAGTAACTGAAAGTGTCCCTTTGTTAGACAGATCAACATAGTGTGGTATATAGGCCTGTTGTAATGTAAGAGCTTGTAGCTACAGGTCTGTCTGTGTGTACTACTCCTAAAAGTTTGCAGCACAAACTAAAAGGTTTCTTAGGAGGGGTGGCACTGACAGAATGATACTTATACTGGAAGTGCCTAGGGAGCCCCCAGCTTGACATTTGCTGGGGGCCCCCAAAATGCTAACATTGGCCCTGTCTATATGGGTTGATTACCAAAGCCTGTCCAACCTGGAAGAAGGAAGGCTATGGATCCTGGAACCTCATGAAAATGGTCCTAGCAAAGTTTGCCCTAGATGTTGAAAAACAATCTAGTTTGTAGTGCTTTGTAAAGGTATGTTTGGAGGACCATTTAGCTGCCTTACAGACCTGCTGAGCCAATCAGGTCCCTTCTCTGTGTGCTGCCTGACCTACTGCTTCTCATTGTGCTTTGTTCTGTAGCAAACTGCCTACAATGTAGCAAGCAAACTGCCTACAATGTAGCAAACAGTTATAACAGTTTGCATCACATAGGGAGCCCTACAGCACTCAGGTCTGACTACAAATGCAATACCAATATGGATTAAAGAGCAATCAGGATTGGCCAATCACACCCCTGAACACTCTGTGCCTCTTGGCTTACCCTATCTACACTACTGGTGGGAATAGCAAAAAGAAATAGCTGAGAGGACAACCACCTGGAAATTGTCTGTTTAGACACAGGATGTCCTTTTTGTCACTTGATAATAAATAAATAATCAGCTTTTCTAGAGGATTTAGTTCTGTCAAAATAGTACCTCAGCTGTCTGTGCATATCCAGAGTATGCAGAATCCTTTGATTTTTTTTTTTACTTTCTCAGCAGAAAACTGGGCAATTGATGGATTGATTCAAAATAAACACTGAAGCCACATTGGGCATGAATGAGTGGGCTGTTCTTAAAAAGACCCTATTCCTGTGGAAAATCAGATAGGGATCACCCATTATGCAAGACTATAACACAGATACTCTTCTTGCAGATGCCAGAGCTATGATGACTACAGTTTTCCTAGTTAAAAACATTAAATCTGCTTGAAATGCAGGTTCAGAAGGTGACATAGTCAACTTTCCAGCACAAAGCTGGGATCCCAAAGAGAAGCAAACTGTTTACAAGGCAGTCTCATGTGTAGAGCTCCTTCTGAAAACTGTTTTACTGCAAACAGAGAAGAAAGAGGGGGATCTATGGGCAAGCATGCTGATATGGCTGCAAGATGAACCTTCACAGAGAAATAAGAAAGACCTGTGGAAAGTAACTTATACAATTAGGGGGAGCATCAGTGGTACAAAACCATGATAGCCCCCCATTTATTGGTTAGGTAACAAGTAGAAAATTGGTTCCACTTACCAATATATCATTTTCTAATAGCAGGCTTTCTTGCTTCCTTTAGTATGTGCTGCACGTCCTCATGAAATAACTGCCTAAAAGGTATCAGAATTGAATCATCCATGCAATCAGTTGAAGATGATTGAAATTAGGGTTTATCAGAATAGTAGATATAGTATGTGAGGAAACTTGTGGTGATTGCCCTTGGCTAATTCCATTAGAAGGGAGAAACAATGTTGTTTATACCAAAAGGGGTTACCAGAGCAATTTTTGAAGAATCCTTATGAATCTTCATAATTACTCTGCATATGGCTTCCAGGCTTGCTTGCAAGGAACCCTGGAACAAAATATGTTTAGTTGTCTGTTTAGAAAGTAGTCAAACAGATCTATTTAATGTGTTCCCCACAACTGGATCAGTTGCTGGAAGATGTCTTTGTTCAATTTCTATTCAGAAGGGTCTGTCCTGTTATAGCTCAGGCTGTCTGCCACTATGTTTTGCTCTGACAGAATGTGAGGTGCTTGGGGCATTAAAGAATGTTGTAGAGCTACCTCCCAAACCATCATAGCTTTATATGGGGTACACCCTTGTACCCCCCTGCTTGTTTATGTGCCACATGGTTGTGGGATTGTCTGTAATGACTTGAAGAGGCCTCGGTGACCATAAGTGATGGAGAGATTTAAAGATATGGAGCACAGCCAAAACCTTCCTTATATCGGTGTGCTTTGGTCTTTCTGGATGATTCTACTGGCTTTGCACCTTTATCCCCATGGGAAATGCTCCACAAGTAAAATCTGAAGCAACCACTGTGAGGATTGGTTTGGGGTCTGAGCAGAGAAAGTGGAACCTGGGTTCAGCTGAAATTATTGTTTCCACAAATACAGTTCTTTTTTAGAAAGCCCAAAACTGGAATTCAATTCTCTAGACGATGTAAATGCTGAGGACATATATGTTGTAGAAACAAGTGCATTTTTCTCATGTGCAGTCTGGCTAAAGGAATTATTTATTTATTGTCATCTAATTACCAATATGACCCACTGGGCTGTAAGAGCCCATTTTCGATGGAGGCCCAGGGAGAAAAGCTCCAAGAACATGTTCCAAGTCTTAATTAAATTAAGTTGAACAGATAGTTTCCATACTTGTACAGTTAAAATCATACCTGTACACATAAAAAAAATATCAGCAGTATAAGAGAACATCATTGCAGGCAGTTAACATTATGAGATTCATTGATGCGATGTACCCTAGGATACTGAGAAATTCTCTTGCATACATCTGAGACTGACTGAGGAAACTCAAGAAAGATTCCATATAAAAATCCACTGTCGCTTGTGTCAAAAAGGCCTTTTGAAGACAAGTATATAAAAGGTAGCCAAGAAACACAATCCTGTGAGATGGAGTCAAGAAGGATTTTGCAACATTTGTCTGAAAGTCCAGATTGGTCAGAACAGACATGACTCACATCTCTTGACATCTGTATAAAGACTCTGCAAAAATCTAAGTAAGGAAAGATGTCAATGACATTTAGTCTGTCATAGCTTATGACTGGAGCTCAGCATTTTGTTAACACCCTTGGAGTTGTAGATAATCCAAAGGCTAATGCAGAGAACTGATAATGTGTCCCAGAAACAGACAATCCTTAGAAATTGCCTGAAGCCTGTGGCTATGGGAATATTATAATAAGCATCTTTCAAGTCTAGTATTTCCATGTAATTCATTAAAAGAATGAGAGTAACAGGTCCTATCAGGTGCACATTTTGAAATTTCATGCTTTCACATACAGGTTTAGAAATGAAAGATCTAGTACTGGTCTCCAAGAGGCCTCTTTCTTTGGACCAGAAACTTTCTGGAATAGAAGCCCTTGCCCCTTTAACTTACACTTGTTCTATGACTCCCTGGGTCTATAAAGATGAGGAACCTGAGGAAATACTCTGTTTATTTTAAAGAATGAGGATGAATTCCCTTAGAGGAGGTATTTATATCCAGTTCTATCTGTAATCCGTTTGCACCACTTTTATCACCCAAGAGTCTGAGGCAATATTTTGCCAAAGGGGGTAGTGAGGACCAGTTTGTGGGACAGATTTGAAGAGATATTAGCTAGTGGGGATGAATGCAGCATAGTTGTGATGAACTGGTGGTTTGTCCCTTTTTCTGAAAGGATTTTATTTCTTCTTGCTATTTCCTTCCATCCATGTCTTTTTAGCACATTGTTTGCCATGAATATGGATAGTTTTGCTTACTTGTTTTTTTGTGTGTGTGTGTGTGTGTGTGTGTGTGTGTGTGTGTGTGTGTGTGTGTGTGTGTGTGTGAGTGCACATGCGTGTGTGTTTGTGTGAGAAAGGTGGAGGCCTAAAAGATTTGCACTAGGGGCATGAAACGTGTTAGAAACTCTCAGAATCAGTTTCCCTCTTTCATCATAGTGTTTGAGAATCTGGCTAGCAGATGAGACATATAATATCTCTGCATCTAAAGCAGACTCTAATATGTCATTATTTACCTAATCAGGTACTTTTGATTACATGCCCAAGTATGTCATCCAGAAAAAAGGAGGTCATTGTCCCACTGTACTCATCCCTCATTAGACCCATTATAGAGTATAATGCCCCGTTTGGTATGTACCTCACAAGACATCTGCAACAGCTGGAAAGGCCACAGAAATACCTCACTAAAAGAAATCACAGGCCTAAAGCAGATGCCATATACTGACCATCTAAAAAAAACTCCAGCTATACTCTGTGGCATATCGTCTACTCAGAGGCGATCTATGCTTAACATACAAGGCCATGTCAAACCATGAGCTGTTGGACATACTCCACTTAAAGAAATCCCAATCCCTTAGAGCCACACACTCCAGAGATCTAAACCTTGTCATCACAATGAACAAAACATGCTGGAGGGATAGGTTCCTGACCCAGAGACTCCCCATACACTGGAATAGACTGCCCATACATATCAAGCAGAGCGCCTCATTGGCCCTCTTCAAAAGGAACCTTGATGATTGGATGGGAGATAGGAAATTCACCCCGGGGATCATGTCAATCGCCCTGCTAGACAGGGGCCTGGAGAAGTAAATATTGTGGGAAGAAATAGCCAGGGAATTGTTATGGCTAGGCTTGCATAGGTCCTAGGGCCGATAGCCTAGTACCAACCTATGAACCTATGAACCTAAGTATATCTTATCAATACTGTACAAGTAGCAGGGATCCTATAACAGTATCTGCACAATCATACACAATCCTCAAAGCATGTTTAGATACCTTGGACATGATAAGAACAGTTTGATTAAAAAAAACTTTCTTCTGTAAGAAGAGAAGTAGCAAGTGTCCTCAGACTGTCCACCTAACAAGATATAAACTTCCACATGTATGCCTGGTATCTGAGAATTTTGAAAGCCAAACTGGAAGAAGAAAGCATTTTCTTACCTAGATTCTAGCACCTTGACCTTACCTTCCCACCAGGTGAAGGGTTGGTGTTCAATACCAATCTGTTCCCAGCAGTTCATGCAGTCTATATTGCAGATGGGTCTGATCTAAGATGAGAGAAAAGCAATTTACCAGTCTGAGGCACTTTATACATTTTATCTTACTGTTTAGGGACTGGTGGCTTGGTATCAGGAAGATAGCAGGCAACATTAAACACATCCTCTAAGCTGGCAGTTTAGGAGGGATGAGTGAGGAATGAGGAATATCCATTTGTAAGATTTCAAAATATCTCCTCAGTTCAGGGGAAACCTCTGTTTGTTCCCATAAAAATACTTCATTTATCCTGGCTATGGTCTGATTGAAAGAAAATTCCTCTGCAACAAGAAAAGAAATTGTATTTTCATCTCAGTCAGACAGTTGGGCTTGCGAATCTGAAGCTGAAGAAGCCTCATCTCTGTCCTAATCAAAATCATCAGACCCAGTTTCCTCAGTAATTTCTTTACAGGGGCTTTTTACCTGTAATGACTTCTGGACACCAGGATTTATAATCTGTAATGCATGCTTTGCTAAGGTAAAAAAATCTTTTTTTAACAAAAACATCTTTATTGAATTATCACTTATGACATAAGCAATCATAAATTTATATGAATGAAAATAAACCATATTGACATACTTTCAGTTTCAAATATTATACATTACATATATTCTTCTATACAGTCATTGTCCGTTGAACATTCCATAGCTCATTCAGTTCTTGCCTTCCCTTATATATCATTCCTTCTCCAAAATATTATTCTGTATTGTTTCCACAATTCCCATTTTTTATGTAATTTTATCCTACCCTATTCTAAAGACCCCACTTCCAATTCTTTTATCTCTATTACTGTATTCAATACTTATAATACAGTTGGTTTAAACTTTGATTTCCATTTTCTAGTAAGTGCTTTTTTTGGCAGCCAAAGAATTAAACACAGTGAGGCCTTACTATTCAGATCCTGTATCACAGCTCAAAACAATAATTTCCTTAGTTACAACAATTTGCTCCCCCAGTATTTCTGACAGAGTAGTATGCAGGGAATTTTTAAAGTGTGCCAACTCCTTACACGTCCAAAAAAACTATGTCCCCAGTTATCTCTTTCTTCTCCATTACACCTCCAACATTTGTAGTCTACCCGAGGAAAAATTCTTTGGAGTCTGCTTGGGGTATAAAAAATACCTATGTAAACACTTCCAAGAAAAAATCCTAAATCTTCTCAACGTTGTTGTGTATTTGGAGCCATACATATATCCTCCCATTGTTTCTTTGTGAATTGCTTATCTGATCTCTCTTCCCAATCCTTTATAACCTCCTCTGATGGATTCCAAAAATCATCTTTCTTGATTGAAATTATGAGAAAAAAAGTGTTTAACCTTTTGTTTGTTCTTAATAGGAGTCCCTGTGGAAAAGACTGAAGGAGGGATGTCTGACCTGTCTAATGATCTCTTTCCTCTGTCACCCTGTGAAGAATCTTATGTAGTGTCCCCTAGTCCTAAAGAAGATGTTCCTCTCATGTGCAAGTTGGACACTGGAACAGCAGAAGATGACATGGCTCACCCATAATTGGTGGTGGCCATAAGGACTACATCAGAAGTGATTGGAGAGTAAGTGAGTGGTCTGAGGAACAACAAATGACCACTAGAGGTTCACCCACTATTGGGTGAGGCATAGACTGAGCCTGCTTAGTTGGAAAGTCCTCCTTGGTAAGTGCTTTTTTGTTTTTATGGACAGTGAGAGTATATGCAGCAATACCAGAGTAAATATCCAAGCTGTAGCTGAGGAAGACAAGCCAAATGTAGTAAGCATTGCTGGAGCAGGTCAGTCAGCAGGTAAGTTCTCACCTAGTGTACACAAGTAGCACACTTACACTTACACTCATACTTCTAGCCCCAGATCCTTCACAAAAGAAAAGTGCAAGTAGCAGACAATTTCCTTGTCAGCATTCCTTTTACTAAAGTTAAAATGCTGACAGTAAAAGAAAAATGGCACGTAGGTTGTCTTGGAAAGAGCATAATGACTTCACTGTAAAAACAAATCCTGCCCATCCGAAAATAAAAGTTTTAATCACAGTTTTAAATGTTCACACAAACAGAAGATATATTTATTCAAAATTAGCCCCTAATTTGTTAAATAAGGCAGGTATCTAAAACATAGGATCATAGACACATAACAAGGCAAGCAATCACAGGGACCATAAGATGCGTAGCCATATACACCTTCAAACAGACCCTTATCAACAGCTGAATAGTGCTCACCTCCTAAATCCAGCAGGGGTGTACATGGTACTTTATTTGACCTGTAGTGGTAACTTATTTCATAGGCTATGAATATGTTGAGTTAAGATTCTATCTCTCCAGGGAGTCTTGTTTATTTGTTTGTGTAACATTGGGTCCTTAGTGTGGGTGTTTGCAAAGCCAACTTCTGACATTGATAAAAAGTTCTGGGTTTCTTAAAGGGTAAAATGTTGCTTTTCATCAGAAATTTAAAATAAATATATATTTTCTTTAAAGGACAACAACTTGTTTGTGGAGGAGTTCCATCTACCAGAAAGGAAGTTTTTAGCCAGTTGCTGCTTTTGTGATACCTGAAAGATGCTTTTTATCGAGATGGTTCATTCTGGCTTCTGATATCCCTCCTTGGAGCTGGCAATCAGCACTCAGAGTGAAGGTGTATGGGGGAGCCAAAGCTTTGTGATGCCGACTGGATATTGTTTCCTGACCAGGGAAACAAGCCATATAGCCTAAAGGCTACTGTAGCAGATGGAATGATATCAACTGTGCTATTCACTCAGAAAGTGGGCAAAAGAAAAGGAAAGAAAATATTTTTTGCTAGGAGTATTTTTCTAGAATAAGTGCAGATTTACAAATTTAGTGCTGAACTTTACTAGTTTTTCTCTCTGGTCTGCCACCAAAACATATACTTTCTAATCAACAGCAGAACATTTTAAATCAGAATATATGGGATGTTCAAAGAGTCAGAGAGATATGGGTAATATAAAAGTAACAAATTAAAAGAGAGTCTAAGTATTTAAGTGATGTTGATCATCTAGCATACAAAGTATGACATTTAAAAGGTGGCAAAGAAACTTGTTAAAAAATGAATTTTGTTAATTTGATTCCTTCAGGGAGTTCAGCCATGCCAGTTGAGGTGAACATGCTTAGGCATATGAAAAGCGGAGAAGTTTTTTTTTTGTTTGTTTTGTTACTGTATTCAACGTGCTACATTTTTCAACTGTGTAGTTGGGATACAAGATGCATCATCAAGGGCTTGACTCTCAAAGATCTTGGATTTGCTCCAGATTATGTTGACTAAAATTGTGCATTTCATAACAAAATCAAAGTACATCAGGTCAGCTTATCAGAACTCCTGACAGCCCATTGGTTCCATTCATGTATATTAACAAACAAAACTGACTTTTTTGTTGAGCCAATGCATCATCATCGTCGTCATCGACCCCCTTTTTCTCATTTTCTGCATGGGGTTGAGGCGTCATGGCAGCTGTTGCCATCTCTCGTGATTCAATGTCACACTCCTGCCTTCTTCGACACTTATGCCTCTCTGTCTCAGATCAGAAGGACGGTGATATTCATCCTAACCGTAGCCCAACGGCAACCCCTATCTCTCTCCATAACCATAATCAAGCAACCATTACCCCCTTGCTAAACCATCTAACTCCCTCCTACTAGCTCATCTTAATATACATAGTATTAACAACAAAGTAACTCAACTCCAAGCTCCCTTAGAAGTGTACTCTTTTGACATTATCTGCCTAACAGAAACACGGCTAAAACCTGTCATCAAAGATAATGAAATTATCCCACCCGGATATAATATCCTCAGAATTGACAGAGTAGCTAAGAAAGGTGGTGGGGTTGCCATTCTATTTAAATATGGCTTACAATTAACCACATACGTCTGTAATCTACCTCTAGATTCCCATACTGAGATTCTCATCTCTAAACTTGAACTTAACATTGCTAAATCAGTCTATATTATCTGTATGTATCTACCCCCTGGAAATAACATAGCCACCATGGAAAATATCCTTTGCTGGCTATCCCAACACCTGCCTCAAGAAACCATAATCCTAGGCGATATAAACTTGGACTGGAATTCCTATTGTACTAGCCTTCCTACCTCCCACATTAACCTACATGTTTTTTCTCATACCATTACCTCACCCACCAGAATAAATAAAGCTAACAAGAAAGCTAGCATACTAGACTGGATTCTTATAAACAATCATACTCACTACTATAATTCGGGAACCCTCCCTGATGATATAAGTGACCACTCACTTACCTACTTCATCAGGCATAAAACCAACACTCATATTCTAACCTCTATCAGAAGTATTAGATCCAAAAAGAAATTTAACCCTGATTTATTTCAAATGGAACTAAGAGCATGCAATTGGGTTCCCTTAAAACACCTCCCTTTAGATGAAGCCATTAATTTCTTTAATTCTACCTTCCTTTCCATTCTCAACTATCACGCTCCAACCAGATCTATTAGAATTAAAGCCAAGTCTGCCCCATGACCATCCAATGAAACCAAACATAAAATTCATCACAGAAATAAATATTGGGCCAAATGGAGAATGACCAAAAACCCTGTAGACCAACAAACCTTTAGACAAAAGAAATTACACTAAGAAGGCCATACTTTCTGATAAAAAAAACTACTACTTAAAATTTCAACAACCTAATCACAACAACCCACAGAAATTCTGGGCTAGCATTAAGCAGTTACTCCACCCAGGTCAATCCACTACACCAAACCCTCAAAATATAGACCAGAAAAACCCCATCCATACAGCTAATACCTTCAATACCTTCTTTACAGATGCTATCCAAACACTAGCTAGTCAACTATCACCTAATACCTTCACACTACCTTCATAAACCTCAACCCCACCCCCTCCTTTTCAGTTCAAACCTGTCCCAACCACACTTATTCAAAACCTGTTGAATAAACTGAAACCACGCTCTCCTTCTGCAGACCTACTGCCTTCTGAATTTCTACAGTTATCATCCAAGGCTATTGCCTACCCTATTTCCATACTGATCAATAGAAATATTAGTGAAGGTCACATCCCTACCTTATGGAAAGTCTCCCATATTATCCCCCTGCATAAAGGTGGGCACTCCACTGATCTATCAAACTATCGCCCCATTGCCCTACTCTCCCTCCTTTAGCTAAGATTATGGAGAAATGTATCCATAGGCAATTACTCCACCACTTAATTGAAAACAAGTTACTTTCCAACTGTCGACATGGTTTCAAACCCTCACACAGCACTACCACTGCCCTCCTTTCCTTTACTGATTATATTAACAAGCAATGAAACCTAAATAATCTTTCTTCTGCTCTATTTATCGACCTGTCTAAAGCATTTGATATGGTAAACCACCAGATTCTCATAAACATACTAAAATCTCTATCATTAGACTCACTTTCCATAAAATGGTTCCAATCCTACCTTGACAAACGACAGCAAGCAGTACTATGGCATAACACTCTATCCACCCATCTACCCATTACCTTAGGTGTCCCTCAGGGGTCCACACTAGGACCTCTCCTCTTTTCCATATTTATAAATGACCTTCATCTAGCTATCCCCCAAGCCACTTGCATACAATATGCTGACGACTCCACACTATTATGCTCAGCTACATCCTCCCATGACCTTCAGTCTCTCACCCAGAAGGTATTCAACATAGTTGAACAATGGTTCACTCAGCGGTGCCTTCTTTTGAATCCAAAGAAAACCAAACTCCTCCTCTTCACTCCTACTCAAACGTCCTCTCCTCTTCATTTCTCTGTGACATCCACCAATGGTACTATAATATCTCCAGACTCTACCACCAAACTACTAGGTGTCACCATCGACACTAATCTGAACTTCAACATCCATATCATCAATGCTATAAAGACTGTTAACAAAAAAACTGGCACTCTCTATAGGATTAAACCTTTCCTTTCTCCTACTGCTAAAACTACTATAGCTCACACTCATTTGATCTCTACACTCCTTTATGCCTCACCAGTTTTTACTAATCTATCCAAGACTAACTTCAGCAAATTGGAATGGTCCCATAATAACATTGCAAGATTTACAACAGGCAACCCATTTAGAACCCACCATTGTATAAATCTAAATCAGCTAGGATGGTTAGAACTACAACACCTGATTAAATTTCACGAACTAACCATTGCCCACAACATTCTTTACAAACCTTCTAATACTCCTATTTTATCTAGCCTCATCACCTCCTATAAAAATCTGAAGTCCTTACGCTCATCACACAAACTTCTTGTATACCCTCTAAATCTAATAACAGGGCCGGGGATTCTCTCTTCTCTAATACTGTATGTAAATCCTGGAATCTTCTCCCTAATGACCTCTCCTTACTCACCTCCTTATCACTCTTCAAAAACAGACTTAAACTTTACCTCAAATCATACTGGCTATGCCCCTGTACCAAACCAGACTAGTCATCTATCTCTTCAAACTTGACCTTGCCTATCCTGTGCTTACTATCCACTGTTACATCTTCCTTCTTATTATATTTTTCTCATGTCTCCCTTTTTTACACTATTTCTATCCTCTTTACATACCTTTTTTTAAGTAATTCCTTAGTAAAATCACTGCACAACTAACTTCCTTTCTCTACTATTGACTTTACCTGTATGATGTCCCTGTACCTTCAATTTGCACTGTTTATGACTCTTGCCCTCTTTGCGCACCCTTTGCTAACCTCTATGCTTTACTGCACATGTTACCGTTGTTTGATTATTTTTATGATATTTGCTATTTTTATTACAATATTTGCTTTTTGTTGTTTGTACTTGTATTTATATTTTTTCGTGTCTTAGAGCTTATCTCCCTGGGCCTCTACTGAAAATGGACATATATCCAGTTAGACTATCCCAGTCAACAAATGTAAAATAAATAATAAATAAATCTTCTGTCACACAATCCATCCAACTCTCTGCTGGATGCCCTCATTTCTTCTTGCCATCTTCCTGTCTGTTCCAAATATTCTTCTCCAGATTGTTTTCTGATTTTCTGCATATGTGCCCGAACCACTATAATCTGTTCTCCCTGATCTTTTCTGCAATTGGAGCTACTTTGGCTTCTGCTCTTATGTCCTCATGTCTTTGTCTGTCCCACAGTGTGTATCCTACCACCCTCTCAGGCACTTAATTTCCATCACCTTTAGCTTCTTGAACTGCTCTGCTTTTACTAACCTAGGTTTCTGTACCTTACAGTAGTACTTGTTGCTCCACTGTTTTGTACACCTTACTTTTCAGCTTCTTTGGCATTTTTTGTCATACACTACACCTGACACCCAATGCCAGCTGGCTGCAGCCCATCTGAGTCTAACTTTGACCTCTTCATTCAAACTTCCCTTCTTCTCAACCACCCCAGATAGATACTTGAAGCAGTTAACTTTTCCACTATCTTCCCTTCTATCTCAATTCTCAGCTTTTTCTGATTTCCCCCATTTGCTGCCATTACCACTGTCTTATCTGTATTCAGTTTCATCCCATGTGCCTTCAGTTTTGCATTCCATTCCCCTAACCTTTGCTGATGTTCTTGCTTATAGTCTGGCTGTAATTCCACATCGTCTGCATAAGCAATTTTGTTGATCTATTTCACCACATAGAATGACGAAGCAACCAGCAAATCTTTACCATTTATTTAAAACAGAATGCTTCAAATCACTGCTCTAGCGCCTCGGCTTATACAAGCCTTTGACAGAGTATGACTTGTTCCAAAGAAACTTCATTAAATACTTCTTACCAAACATCAATTAATCAATTAACATCAATTAATCCATTTGTATTATATTTAAAGCAGTATTGTTTAAAAACAAATTCATAAAAAACATCTCCAATTACATTCTTGATTAAGTCCTTCTGGACTTAAAGTATTATATTTTAAAATAAATATAGATTCTTTTTTTCCTTTAGCTTCTATTGTGCTAAAATTTGCCTTATCAATGCACTCTAAAATGGTTACTTGTAGTCCACTAAATTCTCCCCCATGTTTTTTCAAAAAAATGCAATGCAACTGGGCTATGTTGACTGCGCTTTTTGATGCCTCAAATATGCTCTTTTACTCTAGTTGCTAAACTTCTTTTGCTTTCTCCACTGTAATATTTATTACATGAACATTTTAAACAAATTATGCCTTCACTATTGCAACTATGTAAACCTCTTTCCTGAAATTTTATCCCATTCTCTCTTGTGAAGGTGTTCTTTACAAAAGGGCAAATACTACATTTACCACATGGGAAGGTGCCTTGTTGAACCATTTCTCTACATCTTATGCTATCCAGTAGTTCAAATTTCCCATGCACTAGAAAATCCTTCAAATTTCTACCTCTAGTGTATGAGAACATTACGTTCTTATTATAAATATGTATTAACCGCTTGTCTTTTCCTAATAAAATCCCATCCATATTTTATTCCTTCCTTATACTTCTCACTAAAAGGGATATATTTTGTCACAAAAAATACATTTTCTTTTAAATTCATATTATTTAGATTTTTTCTCTCATTCACTATGTTACAAGTTACTTTTTGCCCATGTCTTTTTAGGTTTACTTTATTTATAGCTTGTTGTATCTTTTCTACTTGATATCCTCTATTTATAAAAATTTGCACAGTTTTTTGCATTTCTTCTTCCACATCTTTTAGATCACTACACATTCTATTTATTCTTACCATTTCTCCAAACTTTGTTGATATGACCCCTCCAACTTGTTTGCTAATGTAGTCCATCACCAATATGAACAGCAGTGTGCTCAGAGCAGAACCCTGATGCACAGCCACTTCCACTGGGAACCCATCTGAGTCAATGGGTCTTTTGTAAGTAGTTTGCACTAATTCTACCAATGTTTCTGGGACTTTGAACCACTGCAGGACTGCCCAAAGCAGCTTTTTCCAAATTTAGGAATGCCTATTTGGACTCTTTCTTCATCTCTAGCTTCATCATGCATCATCCACATATCTAAAAGTATGCCTTACATAAGCACGCTTCCTGTATCTACAACTCCCTACCTATCCACAAGTCTTTCTCTTCCCATAGACTACAGCACTTACCCGTCTTGCCTCTCTTCTACTAAACTAATACCCCCTTTTGTCTACATTGCATATATATTCCATTTCTCCTTTAATACTTTCACCTGACATCTGTTACCTTCACTTATTGCTCATTGCCTCATCCACTCTCCTATTTTTTCTTCCTTGACACTGATGATACCTTCATTTTCCACCCCTTTGCAGTTTTTTTCCCTAGCGTTTGCAGCATCATTCTCCTTTTTTTCCTCGTCCCCATTGCCCCCTGATGTTTATCCTATGGATGAGACATTAAACCAAAGTCCCATCTGCCTGAATTGGGGGTAGCTCAGGTGAATGTAAAAGATCCCATGGCAACTATCAAAAAGAGTAGGGGAAGTTCCCTGATGCCCTGGGCAAGTTTTCCCTAATAGTATAAACATCATCTCAAGTCTCTTCTGAAAAAAAGGCAGTAGCCTAGTAGGACTAACCTGGTCAACAAAGAATAAATAAATAAATAAAAACCAGAGTTGAAATAAATTACTGAGAACATTTTTGTATTTATTTTATTACGATCAAATATTGTAGGTGTACATAGAGCCCCTATGCATGCTGGGTAATGGAAGAGGGTCTGTCTGTAGATGAGAATTAATCACCATGGCCTGCTGCCTTTGCTTAACTTAAACAACTATTATTTGAGCTTTGTAAGACAAATGTGTACTTGTGTAAAGCAAGCTGGAATGTATTAATGTAGCTGGCAATGCCATTTCACAGCTCTTGGTTCTGTGGTTGAACTTTGGCCAGCGGTTACTTTTGTAGGAAGTTTCCATGTCCTCCCTGTCTTTCTTTGGGTTTCATCCAGGTCCTCTGGTTTATTCTACAACCTAAAGACTTGTTGTAGTTGAACTGGTGTTTCTCTAATTTGTCTGTAGGCAAACAAGCAGTGTGTGTGTGTGTGTGTGTGTGTGTGTGTGTGTGTGTGTGTGTGTGTGTGTGTGTGTGTGTGTGTGTGTGTGTGTGTGTGTGTGTGTGTGTGTGTGTGTGTGTGTGTGTGTGTGTGTGTGTGTATGTGTGTGCAGGGGGGGTGAGAATGTGTATGTGTATTAGACCTGACTTGTCTCAGGGACAGTATCAATATGTATAGATATATATATATATATATATATATATATATATATATATATATATATATATATATATGTGTGTGTGTGTGTGTGTGTGTGTGTGTGTGTGTGTGTGTGTGTGTACATGCCAGTGAAAAACATATGCAGAAAAAAATAACATGAATGATTTATTTGTGGTTACACAAACATCCAGGGGCACATACACAGTTGCTGTCATGTACACACACACACACACACACACACACACACACGCACACACGCACACACGCACACACACACACACACACACACACACACACACACACACACACACACACACACACACACTGCATGCCTCCTCATGACTATTCCCAAAACACTTCATGCTTAATTTAACAGTCCTTATTTGTGGATATACATAGAAGGATAATATAGCCAGAGTTCTTCTAGCAGTAAAAAAACAGCCATTAAGTAATTATTTATTTATTATTTATTTATTTTACATTTGTTGACCAGAATAGTCCAACTGGATACATGTCCATTTTCAGCGGAGGCACAGGGAAACAAGCTCCAGGGTACAAACAGAAAGACATTACATAAAACTTAAAGACATTATGTAAAATTTAAAACATGTTAGTAACTGTCAACAGTCTATAGTAAAAAAGTTGTACAATTAAAAAAATGGTTAGATAAGGTAAAAATCTTAGAAACTGCAATCCAGTAGAGTAGCCATGAAAATGTTACCTTACAATAATAGTGCAAGTGCTAGTCAGGCTTAGAGCAAGGACATAGCCAGTGTGACTTAAAATACTGTTTTAGGCTTTTCTTGAATTGACTTAGGGTGGATACTAGGTTAATGTCTGCAGGAAGGTTATTCCAAATTTTTCCAACAGAGTTGGTAAACAGAGAGGCACCAGCTGAACTGTTGATTTTGACAGTTTGGACAAGGAGTCTATTAGAAGAACACAGTGTTCTGAGGTTGCTATAGGGGTATATAATGTTTTTGAGTGCAGGTGTATTTCAGGTTGGTTCAGTACTTTATATGCCACTATAAGCTGGTTATATTAAATTAGGCAAGTGCGTCTATACCCTCAGTGATTCTGGAAGCCTTACAGTCCACAGAAACCCTGCCTTCATTAGGGAATTTTGTGAAGGATTTGGTCAAGGATTCTCATCCCCAACCTCTTCTCCCAAGCCCTACCTGACCTGATACCAGCCTTGCTGGGAGACATGCACAACAGGTTACTTTAACTTGAGTAGGGGCTAGTTCAGGAGTGGTCATTATTTCTTTAATTTTTCCTGCAAACAAACCTCAGAAGTGTGCAGAGAAGGTTGCTGTATCTTATCTAGTGACAGTGTACTGTCTTGGAGCAAAAAGCTGAAATGCAGTACTGTGATCATTGTTTTTTATTTCCTCAAAATAAAACATCAGACGTACATAGATGACTATTTTTGGGGAATAGGGTTAAAACCAACAACTGTGTATATATGTCTGACCACAACAAGATGAAGCATATTACTGAAGTATTTGTTATTTCTTTGGTGTCCCAGTCTAACATCAGAACAGTACACAGGAGATGACTGTCTTTGAAAGAAAGGGATGTGGAGGAATGCTGTACATCTGTATGACTTTCTACTTTTTGGTGGGAGGTAGGCAGTATTTTCAGATGATGATTTATGCATTTTCACAGCATTTACCATCTCACTTTATTGGGAACTACTTTGCCATATTTGAACATTAACCTTTGGACACAACCTATTTCTTGCTTGAAA
Source organism: Protopterus annectens (assembly GCF_019279795.1). Lineage (NCBI taxonomy): Eukaryota > Metazoa > Chordata > Ceratodontiformes > Protopteridae > Protopterus > Protopterus annectens. The sequence goes on along the minus strand of NC_056740.1, from coordinate 441,039,639 downwards.
GAAAAAAGAAAAACTGAATTTCTTTCCTTACCCCTGATTTTTGAGCTGGCTGACATTGCATCAAAAGGTTGGAAAAAGCTTTAAAATCCCATTAGAACATTTAGAACCATATGTTTTTCGGGACCTAGCTTTTCCATGACCCTCTACTTAAGTCAACAATTTTCTTCACAGTTGTTGCAATACAGATATGTCAGTAATCTGGCATTAAACTTTATAGAAAGGGTGAAGGAAAAAGCTAAAGACTAAGACAAAGTGAGGAATTAGAAAAAGAATGAAGTAATCTGTCTAAATGCTGTGTGACTAACACAACAAATGGAAAAGGGGAAAAGGCACTCAAGGTGTGTGTGCAGACTAGTGAACAGTAAGGTGTGCCATGGAGTCTTTGTCTAGGGCTTCATTTCATCTAAGACCAGCCCTGCCTATAAGTATTTATTCAATGATTCAATGATTTGTATAACAACCTCTGGGCCTACATAGGCCATTTTAGAATTTACCATACGATTGTCCCTTATTCATAGTGTATTTATATAAACCAGTTGTCTAATAGTGCCTTAAAATATGTAATTTCTTTTGCCAATCTAATATGTTTGGGTAGTAAATTTCAAATTCTGCATGCTCTTAAATGTAAAAAAAAGAGCTTTTAACTTTGAGTTTGGTAATCTGATGATCAAATTATTACTTTTGTTATTAATGGCATGGTGTCACCAGGGAAATACTGCCAGTCCAGCTATCTGGAATTGTGTAAATAATTATATGTCACTTGAAAATATTAATATGATTTGTATAGAATTGTGACACTGCCAGACCAGCTATCTGAAATTTTGTAAATAATCATATGTCACTTGTGAATGTTAATATGATTCATATGCTTGTCTTACAAATGTAAGAGAACTATATGTTATGTGTATATTAAACTATTGGTGCAGAAGTGTGTGTTGAACTGTATGTTATATACTGAGCTTCAAGAATGTGACCACAGCGTACCCTACTGGAAAAGACCAAAATGTTTTATAATTGTGTTTATCTCTCAGTTTCACTGAAGGAGACAGGATGTCTAGAGCTAGAAGTTTCTTTCTATTGTCTTGAAACAGAAATTGTTACTAGGTTTAAAATGTGAAGTGTTTTTATTCCTCTGTGACTTCCTAGCAGCTGCACTTCTGAGAGATTTGTACTTCCCACACAGAGATGCTAAAGATTCTTAGTTTCTTTTAGCCTGGAAACTGAAGACAGGTGACAAAGAGTGATGTCATCCAAAATTGGCCCAGCAGTAATGTTTGATAGTAATTTAAGAACTCTCTCAGAGACAGACTGTGCATTTTGAATCTTGTCTTGGACCTAGCAAGAACATCCACTCATCAGCACTTGCCTTGTTTCTAGTAAGTAACCAGGGTACAGTGATCTCTCTTAGATATAGATAGGAATATAGTAAATATTACAGACTGTCCTGCAATGTTGTTTTAAATTATTTCCTGTGATTCTGAACTCTGTAGTCACTGTGTTGAGTTATTGAGTATTGTTTTGTTCTTTTATTATTTATTATTAAATATATTTAAACCCTTTAATTGTGGCTGGTTTGTTTACAGATATTTAAGATCTTAGAGTACTTGCATATGTATTTGGTGACACTATATAGGCTACTCCCAAATAGCCTTGACCTTGGTCACACTTACCATTTGGATAATAGTAACATTACACAGTAGGATTGGTCACTCTTGGTGAGGGCCTTATAGTAGCTGATAAAGAGGGGTTGGTGGCAATGATAACTACTTTATAGTCTGGGCAGAATGGGGCATAGCTAGTAAACCTGTGCCAGACTTCCCCAGGAGTGTATGTGTGTTTGTATATAAATCAAATCTTAAAGTGTGTGTTTGTGTGTGTGTGTGTTTATGTGCGTGTGTGTGTGTATGTGTGTGTGTGTGTGTGTGTGTGTGTGTGTGTGTGTGTGTGTGTGTGTGTGTGTGTGTGTGTGAGCTACTTGGAAAGGGACACAAAGCACTGGTTGGATAGAGAGGGTGCTGGAGGTCTTGGCTTGACCCCTTAGCTGAGATCTTAACCCTATAGCTGTGCCAGTGGGGAGTCTTACTGGGGATCTGGAGAAAGAGGGAGAAACCAGCCCCAGACTGACTGTGATCTCTGTGTGCTCTTGAGGGAAATTGTACTTTACTGTGTGTGTACTTGTCATCCTCCCTATGTGTACATCCCTCACTGGTGCTAGTGGTGAGGATTGAGGCTCCTTGATTACTGGGCCAGTGCAGGGGCATCACAGACATGAGCATTCAAATCTATATATAGCATAGCAGCCATATTAGCGTTCTTTAAACATTTGTAAATTAAGATTAGGTCTCCTGTTAAAAACGTATATACCACCGCATATAAAGACAGTCTTTCAAGGCATTCAATATATAGCAGATATTTATAGCCTACTATCTAGTAAATGTTTTCTAACATCTTTAGCTGTAAGACACTAAACATGCAAAAACATCCTCTGTATTCCATAATAGTTATTATATGTGTTATATATATCTTAAGTCATGCCTGAATATTTTTAGTAGAAAAAACAATGGAGTATGTTCTTAATAAGTCCATAACATTTCTTAACAATGTGTGTCACATTTACATCAAATTTCTAATTCGAATCCACCAATCCTTCATCACATGTGAAAATGTGAAAACATGATGGCCATAGAAATAGAAATATTTCTAATCCTAAAATTTAAGATAGTACATTTATTGGTATTAAAACTCATACCTGTTGATAACAACACTTGTATAAGCTATCTAGATATTTTTGCAATCGGAAGAAATAATTTATAATAGTAACTGGTCATCCAATTTTAAGTTTATCTTCAAACTTCCTCAGCCTCATTGTCTCTGAAGTTGGATATTATGACATTACTAATCCCCATTTGCCTCCTAAGTAGCCTAAAACATGACGTAGCAGGACCACTTGAGCCACTCTTCAGCTACAGCCTCAAAACAAGGTAACTTGTCAAGTGAATGTAAGACCACAACAGTCATCCCTCTTCATAAGAGTGGACCATCTACTAACCCCAGGAACTATGGATACATCATTCTGGCAAGTCTAATATGCAAAGCCATGGAACAAAATATCATGAAAATGATCAGCAAGGTCATTGGCAACCTACAGACACTGGATACATCCCAGTTTGGCTTTGTCAAGGGAACATGTACCTACTTAACCTGGTAGACTTCTTAGAGAGAATTACCATGGTTATGGTTGAGGGGAAATGGTGCATACTACCTACCTTGACCTAGCCAAGGATTTGATATAATACTCCTCTCAGGTATTTTTAGCAAACTAGATATAAATACCTACATAACTCTCTGGATTGCCAGCTGGCTATTAGATAGGACCCGAGAAGTCAAGACTGGTGAGAACATCTCCACCAAGAGACCGGTCAACAGTGATGTGCCCCAGGACTTCTTGTTGGTCCTACTACTGTTTATCATCTACTTTGAGAGATTCATTCTAGGACCTTTGTTATTAGGATAAACCAATCATGATAACAAAGGTCCTAGAATGGATACTTGTGGGAAACCTTTCATCAGAAATTTATAACCAGAGTAGCAGTTCACACTTCTTATTGTCAATCTTCTGTTTAGCTGCCATTGTGACACCCACCTAACTCCATATATGTCAACATCAACTTTCATAAAGGTATTAATGTCTACCATATGGTGTATTGTATCAAAAACCTTTGCAAAATCTAAACACACTGTATTCATTGCTAGGTTTTTATCTAGAGAGCCAATAACCATGAGTATAGCTTGTTCAACCACCCTTGGCTTATACTATGAAGCAGGACTCCATCCCCTCAGTTCTTCAGGTGAAGAGTAAAATACATTAATTAATTAAAAAATAAAAAGCACTTCACTATAATAAGCTGATCAATAAGCAATCAGCTTATTACAGCTAGATCTATGCCCCACCCAGCTCTTCCAATGAGGAGCAAAATTAATGGACATTTCTTCTACAGGTAAAGCAGCCAGGTGGCTGGATGCATGACAAGCCCCACTTCCCTCCTGCTCCAACTATTCAGGTCCTGTTTCTGTGCCCCTGCTCCAACCTTCCTTCAACATAATTGTACATTTTAAACTATATCAAACTATTTGTTACAAATGTAGCAAACAGTTGCTACAGTTTATACCTGCCTACACAGAGTGCTACAGTGCTCAGGTTTTAGTTAAAAAAATATTTTTTTCTTTTGAAATGTAGCAAACTGCTTGCTACATTGTAGCAAGCAGTTGCTACAGTTTACACCACACACGGAGTGATATAGTACTCAGGTTTGACTGCAAATGAAGTACCAGTTTTTAAAAGCCGGTAATGCATAAAAGAAAGATCCGGATTGACTGATTGTGGTGCCCCTCTTGCCCTGCTATTGATGCACTATTGCAAACAACATTCTCATAAAATCTTATCAAATTACTTTTTGAACCTGGAAAAAAAATCCATGTTGATATATGTCAGTATTAAAATTGTGTGCTTAAATGTCAAATATAGTACCCTTTCAAAACACTTGCCCAAGGTACATGTGGTGCTCATTGGACTATAATTTTGCACCATATGGTCTAGTTTCTTTTTGAATTGGGATCATAATCACCTATTTTCATAAATCAGGCACAGATGGTTCACTAAACGTTCTTTGAAAAAGAAACACCAAACAAGGAATCAGTGTCTCAACAATCACTTTCAAAAATATCCATTTAGGCCATGTGTTCCAACTGCAGAACTAGGTTTAATACTTGATAGAGCCTGAATTATGCATTTGTCTTGTAAATTGGAACAAATATCATTTACCAACAAGGGAGACATTTTTTGTGGGTTACTATATGAGGTATTGCTAAAAAAACTATCTGGAAACCATTGCATCAACTCTTTTGCTCTGTAATATAATGCAGATCCTTTTTAACACTATTCCAGAAGTATCATCAAGTCCATAACTTATTAAATGTTCAAATACATCTTTGTTATTATCCTTTGTTTTAGTAGCTAGATTTATTTCATAGCTGAATCTCACGTTATTATTTTAACTATTTTTTTCTAAATTTACCATAATTACTTTTATTTATAACTGTGTGTGATCTTTATAATGTTTCCACTACTGTTCTTTTCTATTCTCTCTTCTCATCTTTGATAACTTTATATTATAAGATAATTTGCTAATTACCCTATTCCTAGGCTTAAGCCATGTTGGTACATAATGTTTTATTAAATCATTAAATCTCTTTCCAGTTCCATAATTGGATATCAACATTTATTAAATTAAACCAGGCTGATGTGATTATTTTCACTAATTCCCTTTAACTGATACTGAATTGAAAACTGAAACCTCAAAAATAACTCACAAGGGATCCAATGTCCCTAGCTGATGTCCGGCACTACTAGCATTTAATTTCAGTCCTTGACCTACTTATGTAACATCCAAAACATTTTACTTCATGGATAATTATTTAGTAGTTGTGAAAAATAATTTATTATACTGTTATTAATGTATTTATAGATTTTAATTGATGCAGTAGAGCCTGTCCAATCAATTTTAGGACAATTGATATCACCTGCAATGATATCAACATTGTTCTAAAAGCATTTCTAATTTGTTGTAAGAATGTATCAACTTCCTTAGAAATATTTGGTGGATGATGGGATATGCCTACTTCACAAATGAATCTCCTGTGTATCATTTTTGCTATTAGAAATCCGGTCATTTCATCACCAAATTTTAATGCAGAGTTATAGTTAAAATAAAAAATTGATATCTCTCCTCCCCTTGACCAAGTCTAAAAATATGATGCCCTGTAAACCCTGGTATAGTTAATGGTTTCCTGTTATTACCTTAAGAAGTCTCTCTAATTAGTAGTTTATCATTGTTCTATACAAACTAACTTCTAAACAAACTAGCAACTTGCTACAATAACATTGCCCACTTCGCCACTGGTAACCCTTTTAGAACCCATCACTGCCACAATTTGAAACACTTAGGCTGGCTGGAACTACAAAACTGTCTTATTATCTCACAACTTACTATTGCCCACAAATTACTGTACCAGCCTACCAACACCCCTATACTTTCACAACTTTTACTCCCTTATAACAATCTTACCTCTCTTCGTTCCTCTTGTAAACTTATGACCAAACCCATAAAGGCCCACAACGTAGCTGGTGACTCTCTTTTCACCAATACTGTAGGAAGAGCATGGAATTTGCTGCCCAAGGAGTTAACTCTAATCTCATCCTTACCTCTTTTCAGACAACATATCAAACTGTACTTCCAAAACCACTGGCTTTGTTCTTGTAGTACTGCAGGCTAACTTCCGTCTCTCCACCCTCTCTTTTCCTTTTACCCTTCTTTTGCTTATTAATTAGCAACTACCCTGTTTCTTTTCCCTTGCTGTCCCACTATGCTCTGACCTACTTCTCCCATCTCTCCCACCTCCTCCTGACTGTCTTCCTTCTTTTCCTCTCTCTCTTCCTAACCCCTGCCTCTTCCCTTTTATTCATCTTACATTCTCCTTCTACTACTCTACCCTTCTGAGCTTTAACTGTTATCCATATGGTAAATGCCTTATTGCATAACCTTTATGTACTAGGTAAAATGCTTTGAAACTGACCAAACATTATGTATGATATTAAACTGTTTGAGTTCCTTAATGTATGTTGATTTTATTAACAAAATTGATTTATATTTCTATTTTTATTGTACTCTTTATTAACAATATGTCTGTCTGTCATTATTATGTTACGTGTGGAGCTTTTCTCCCCGGGCCTCTACTGAAAATGGACATATATCCAGCTAGACTAGCCCGGTCAACAAATGTAAAATAAAATAAAAATAAAAATCAACTGAATCATCTGATATAGTATCCTTTAGTCCCACAAGTTATTGTTTAAGCTATGAGCATTTGTCATCAGGCATCTTAATGTGGTATTATTTGAGTTAAGGAAGTTATTGGATCAACTCTAAAAAATTCTTAATCAGTTTTATTAGATGTACCCCCATAACTCTATTGTTCACACAACTCAAATGTAGCTTGTCCTTAGTGAAATATATAGTCTTGTCATCAAAAATTTCCCCAAGCAAAATTACATGTATTCAGTTTAATAATGTCTTATGCCTTAAAAAAACTATAAGGGACCTTGCCTAAATTCTTATACCTCCTTGAAAATGAGGTGCTAGGAGAATATCACTAAAGTCCTAAAGCTACTGCAGTATATGTCCTACATGATACTAGTGTGTAATAGCAGTAGTCTATGTGTAAAGCCTGTGGGTCTTTAATTGTTAGTGGTGTGCACACTTACAAGAATACAGCAGTCCCTTATCCTGTCCCTCTTCTCATTCCCCAAAGTTATTGATTCTTTCACACACCCATATTACTGTATTCAAATAGAATTTCAGCAGGTCCACTGTGTTACTTTAAATCACTAAATCTACAACTTACTTTGTGGTCTCTTGTGTGGCACTGACCTGCTGCATAATTTAGCATAATTTAGCATAATTGGTAGATATTTTTTCTGCCTCTTTGGTGCTCTGCTCTGCCTTGTCGGTTCAACCCACTCGGTTTGTCCTCGCTATGCTGGGGCACACAGCTCCCCTACCCTACTCCCAATTCCCACACATCCCAACTATCCCTATTATTATATTTAAACACATCCACACCCACCCAACCAACAACCAATCCCATCACACTACACCTACCATTACCAAATCCTATTACTACACTATACTGATCTGCTCAGCATCCTTGCTCAAAGACCTACATACCATTACCCAAGATTCCTTATCTGTTGAAACGTGGTTGACCAACTCCCAACTCATTCTAAATCCCAATAAAACAAAACTTCTTCTCTTCTGCCCAACTAGGACTACCTCATCATCCCTAAGCTTTCACATCTTCTCCAAAAATAAAATAATAATTACCCCAACAACCCAAACCAAATTGCTAGGTGTTGTAATCGACAATAACCTGAAATTTGGCATTCATATAATCCAAACCATTAAAAAATTCCATAAGAAACTTGGTCTCCTATATAGAAACAGCAAATTTCTGACAAACAGTACAAAAGTCACTATTGCTAGAACACATCTATTGTCAAGTCTCTTATATGCCTCCCCAATCTTAACCAACCTCCACAATACCAACCTTGCCAAATTTGAAGCCTGTTACAATAACATTTCCAAGTTTGCCACTAATGCCTCATGCAAGTCACATCACTGTTTATCAGTTAAGCAGCTCAAGTGGCTTGAACTTCCCCAACTCTTTTGCTTTAATCAACTAACCTTTGCTCATAAAATACTCTATCAATCAGAAAACAATCCCTGCTCTCAAAGATATCATACAAACCTATTCCATGTCAAGATCCCTTCTCTCTAGCAACAAACTACTTCTACAAGTCACTAAAGCAAAGAAATCAGTAGGAGAACCACTTTTTTCCAACTACACTTCCAAACTGTGGAATAACCTACTTAACTCACTAGCGGCTAATACTTTATCGGTACAATTTAATGAACTCCTAAAAATACACCTTACAAATTCCTGGCTCTGCACTTGCATCTCTCCTGGATAGCCCATTTTTCTTTTCCACTCTATCAGTTTCTTCCAACCCTCCCTATAAGTTATATTTGACAACTATTGGAAGGTTTTCTGTTAACTGTACATACTTGTATGTATATATTCAGTATATGTCTGCACCTGTATACTTCAATACTGTGCTTGGTATTCACTCAGTAACTGTCTTTGACATAATTACTGTTACTCTAATTATGTTATTCAACCATTGTTTTCTATGTAGTTTATTTATGGAGCTTTTCTTCCCAGGCCTCCACTGAAAAAGGACATGTGTCCAGTTGGATTTTCCTAAGTAAACAAATGAAAAATAAATAAAATAATAAACAAAGACTAATTGAAAGCTAAAAGTTTTATTCAAACCTATTATATCTCTCACAGCGATATGAAAGGAATCATCATTTGTCATTATTTCATCACTATAGCCCCCACGAAAATAAATACATTATAACTCAATCCATTATTGTATATATTTTTAATACCATCCCTTATATTGACCATCTTACATCTCCTCAGGTATGATACGGTTACTAACTTTCCATTCACTTTGGGTTTAGTATTTCTCAAACTTCTCAACATTGAGTCACCAATAATTAGAATTCCCTTCATAATTTTTTAATTCATTTCGTCTAATAGAACATGTATTGGAATTGCTAAAATTGCAAGCTTCGTCTTCTTGCTCAGTTAAATATAGTGAATTTATTCCTAGAGCCCTTCGTCAACATTTTAGTAACTTGAGTCATATCATCTTCTACTGATAGCTCTTCGACCTCACTCCACAAATGTTTGTTACACAGTACAGCATAATTTTTACTAGCGTTGGCCTAGAAATATCATTAACTTGTTTAGAAAAGTCTTCCTCCACTTGATCAAAACCTTCCATAAGATTTTCCTGACTTAAAATAGCATCTTGTTACCCAATATCAATGATCACATCTACATGAGTACGTATATCCACCTGCACAATAGCACTCAAACTAAGACAATATCCTAAATTATAATTTTCAGTTTGAGTATGCCTGACAAACAATTTGGAGGTACTTTTGAAGTCAGATTTTTTCATCTACTTGAGTGAACTTACAGCTGTATGCAGATACTGCCTGAATTGCTGATTTTTGTTTAATTTTTAACATTTGGAAAGAGGTTGTTTTGTTCTTCATCGTTTGCTGCTTCCCTTTCCTGACAATTTTAACAACACTCATTATTACGGTTCTCATACCAAACATCAGGCACTTTACACATTTAATTAAATATCCTCTTGCAAGTAAATCATTAAGGCAAAATTCATCCATATGATACATTTTAAATAAACAATTAGAGTTTAAACCTCTATAAGTATGGCAACTATGGTCTAAGTATCTAACTAACTTAAAAGATAATACTTTTTACTTTAATTACTATTTTTACATATACTGTGGCTCTCAATGCCCAACACACTTAAAAGGCAAAGATGTGAAAATACATCTTTATGTCTTCTCATATATGCGAAATGCATCTGCTTTTTTGCATTCGCCTGTAGGGTGTACTATTTATACTTTTGCTGTTTCTGTATCTCTTGTACACAAACAAACACACACAGACACACACACACACACACACACACAGACACACACACACACACACACACACACACACACATACACACACACGCAACACACACAAACACACACACACACACACACACACACACACACACACACACACACACACACACACACACACACACACACACACACACAGACACACACACATACATACACACACACACACATACACACATCTTTAAAGAAATGTAATTTTGTAGTCCCTAAGCAGTAAAAAACAGAGAACAACTGAAAAGTAATTTTTCCTCAGTCTTTAAAAAGACAGTTAAGAGAATATATGCTGACAACCAAGTAGAGTAGCATTTATTTGCCTTAAAATGCACTCTGTCTTTTCTAGCAATAAAAGGCATATCCCATCCAATCAACAAAATAAAGCTGAGGAAGCTGGTACAGCTGATTGAATATCAGTTGTTTGAAGTGTACCAGCTTTGTCAATGCAATATCGCAGTACAGAGGGGAATGGGGAATATGCCCTTTTCCCCACTGTAATGTGATCGATATATATATATAAAACGTTATCATTGGGAATGGGGGCACAGATTTGTGTGTGTGTGTTCGAGGTTTGGATGTTTTGTGGAAATGTATATATTTATATATATATATATATATATATATATATATATATATATATATATATATATATATATATATATATATATATATATATATATGTGTATATATATATATATATATATATATATATAGCGAGAGAGAGAAATAGATAAATATAGATATATAAGGGTTATGTAAAAATAATTAACACTTAAATATTAAATTGCTAAGTATCAAAAAACAAAACTTATTTTCTTTTGCATCCCCCAAACCCCTACAGCTTATATATACCAACTCCTGGATCACACAACAGTAGAAAAAGGCAAATTCCAAGTTTTCAATATTGTGCGTTATGGATATTTTGTGCCAGATACAGCTTTTAGATATTCCAACTTTGGATCAAATGAATTGCATTCATATCTATCTGTCTATCTATCTATATATCTATCTATAGGGTCTATATAAGAACATCAAATGATTAAAATCGCAAACACCCTAAACAGCGAAAATGACAGACCTCAAAGTACTTTTTTGAGATTGCAGTACAGTGAAGATCAGAATATTTGCCCTTTCCTCGCTGTAGTGCGATCTCAGAGTTGGAATATATATTTAGTGGGGGGGTGTAGGTACGCAGCCCTCCACAATAATGAGTTTGAAATCCAGCATTTTCACTCTTTAGAGCATTCACGATTTTAATCATTCAATGTTCTGACATAGACCCTATCTATCTCTCTATCTATGTATCTTTCCCTCTACATACATTTCTAAAATTAACTGATGTTACCACAACCCTCCCACTTTAACAAAATGTGATTGTTTCACTACTATATTTCCAAAAATAAATATACCACAGTGCTACAGTCCTCTGAAATTGATGAAAAATAGGATGACATTATGTGCTGACCTTCACAGAGATCACAGCATCACTTAGCCTGCTGCCACCTTTTCTTCAGTCTATCTTCAGTCTCTCCTAATTCTCCTATCCTTTTTGCCAATATTATTATTATTATTATTATTATTATTATTATTATTATTATTATTATTATTATGTAACAACTCCAAATGTATTATTTTTTCTGTCTTATTCTCTTCAGTGCAGAGCAATGGTTTATCTACAATCCTTTGTAATGTTAGTCATTAACTTAGTCGTTAACTTACTAATTATGTATGTACTTTTTTAAATCACCTGGACTGTGTTTGAAAATAGGCAAATGTTGATCGGTACATTAATCCAGTAAATAAAAATAAATATAATACAGTACAATACAATATAATATAATACTAAAAAGTCAGCTCAATGAAAAACAAGTGAATGGGATATATTGGGCCTAATCTCATTTTGTAACAGTATGTTCCTAAAATCCAAAGTATGACCTATTTCATTTACTATACCCTAGACTATCATATATTACATATATATTACAGATGACAAATATTACTATTTGATAACTTAAATTATGGCACAGGATGGCAGCCTGGGAAGTGCCCAAATGTGGTGTAGGATGAGCAATTTAGAGTCAGTCAATGTTCATTAGGATTCTTGGATCACACAGGTGGAATCATCCTTCAACAAAGTCAGAACAGCCTCAGAGTTAACTATAAGAAGAGGGATGCAGGAGAGGGCGCCCTTTGGATATAGTAGTGATGATTGTGCCCCATAAAACAAGCATTTTCAAACTCCTCTCCAAACTGTTTCAAAATGGAATTCAAAGTAAAATTTGTCAGATGGATGTCGTAATCTACTACATTACAATAATCTATATTTTTAGAAGAATGATGACAGATTTCTCGTATTATAAAATTATAAAATATCAAGATTATATTACAAATAAATCATGAATTATATGTCTTTCAATTCATAGTCACAAAAATGCATAGTCAACTTATTTGTTTCTGTAAACTTTTTTAATGGAAAACTCCATGGAAAATAGTTCATATTTTTACATTTTATAGCATACAATTGTATATACATAATCAGGAACTACAAAACACTGGACATTTAAGAAAAAAATCTACAATTGCTGTATACAAATGCATAGCTGCATGTTTCTTTTACAGAATATGTATATAGCTTCACCTATGACTCTTTGAGTTACAGCTGAGTGAGGAATCAGCTCATCAAGCACAATTAGTTGGGAATTCAACTGGATGAAAATCTTAAATATAAGCACTTTTATCATGAGGTAAACCACCCTGCATCCCCTCATGGGAGGGTCTCCCACATACATATACACAACAACTCCATATTTCCACCAATATAAAACAAGGGAAATATATGGAAACAAATACTAAAATGCTGGGGCACATAGAAAACACATCAGCAGTAATTTCCAAAGGAAAACAGAAATTGGAGAGTTGAACTCAACCAGCTAGAACCTTGTCCAGTTTGCACTCGATGAGGTATAGGGAAGCCATGTATATGATGTGATGTGCACCATAGGCTGCTATGGTAACAGAGTTCAAAGACTGGAAAGTAGAAACTGACCTATTGTCCAAATCACTCTGAGAACATATAAAGACAAATAATACAACAAACACATAAAGGAAATGATAAGAATACTGAAACACTTCAAAAGAAAACTACAATAACATTTTGCTATATTTCACATTGTGCATTGTCCTTCAACCACACTTCTAAGTCCTTTATTGTTTACTATATGATTCAGTAGAATTTCAAGCAAAGTGGTATTCCCCCAAAATATGTTCAATTAAAACTCTCTGTGCATATGTTCCAACTAAACTCAGTATATATATTGTTTTAAAATGCAGAGTGGAGGACATTGCTATTATTATAAATATATCTTAAAGACTATGCTCCAAAATTATTCTGTAGAAAATATAAGACTCACAGGGGAATCAAGTGGTTTAAAAGCACATGAATCTAGTTGCATCAGTAATGCAATATAAAATATCTAAACACGTACTGCTTAATATATATATTTTCCTGAGTGCTTGTCCCAGAAAGGGAAACGGTTGCACCACATTCTGAACTACACAATATAAACAGTTCTATGAGTTCTTCTGTGGAATCTTTATTGTAACAGTCTTGGTTTCTGTGTACTCCCTCAAGCTGTATTCACCCCTGGAAAAAAAAGATATATATATAATATATTAGATATCATCCACATATTCAGAAATTAATTTTATCAAGTAACATTTATCAATATACACTAAAAAAATCCTCACCAAAAGACACAGAGCTGTATCTGGATTCTTTAGGCTAAATGAAACAATGATTTCATCTATTATGTTATTTTAACTATTTGCTAACCAGTTAGGTTAACTAAGAATCAGACATTTTTTCAGCAAAGACCTGGGCTCCATAAAGAGCACACAATAAATGCATGAATAATAAAACAATATGAGCAGTAAATTCCTCAAAGTATACAAAACTGTGAGTTGAAATTATAGACAATGCATATTAACAAGGACCTGTTATCGGGCAGGCTTTATAATGCAAATAAAATAGACAATGCACATCATAAAATGTTAACTTAAATAATAATATGTATGATTAACAGGTACCTATATTAAGGTACATTATGGAATAAAAAAGCAATGCATTTGGGAGTCAAGTAGTTCTGACAATTGCTTCTTAAACACCTGCATTTATTTTCCAGAAATGAATGCTCCTTTAGTATAGTTTGTAACCTTCTGTTGTATTCTGTGCACAGATATTACATGGTGGTTGATTCAGCTAACTGCCCACTTTTAGAAAGCGCACTTTCCCCTATTTGTCAGTTTAAAAAGTGGTCTATTCAACATGAGTGAATTATTGTTGGTGATAACAGATGGGCTGTCTGATAAATAGGCTTGACATGAGAAGAATTAGATTAGAACTTTCCTTAAAGAAAATACATTTTCTTCCCTCTCTCTTTCATTCCTCCGTGTTTCTTCCTTCCCTCTTTGTTCCCTCATCCTTTCTTTCTGCCTTCCTGCTTTACTTACAAGTTACAGATAGCTACTTTCAAAGATAAACAGGCACCGTATATGCTAAATAACATTCAGAGCTACATGCCTTGAACCTGGAGTTAGACGTGTCAACAAAGAGTATGTGCTGGTTGTCATAAGCTGAGTCATTTAAGTGACTTGGCATTTATTGATGCACCTCTGTCCTTCAACTGCCTCTAATTTTCCTGAATCACAAAGTACTTGCACTTGATTGTTCACAAGTGATTATGCAATTGTAACCTCTGACCTGCAGTGGGAGAAAACTTTTTGCTTGACATAGACAAAAGAGAAGATATTAATTAACCATGAATATTCCCATTCATAACTCATTTCTCTGACTGTTAGACTATACAGTTAGAACAGTGTGACTTAACAAAGGCTCACACAGCATTTATTAGTTTGATTATTAGCTGAATAAAGCTTTAGCTGTTACAATTCACAGTAACAAATAACTGAACAAGTCATGACAAGACTTATCTCACTCATATAAATATAATCTTGAAATGAAGGAATATCTTTCTCCTCAAAATGCCAGAAATTCAGTTGACGACACCACTAATAAATAATACAAGGTAAATATTTTAAAGAGTTTCTAGCTTCTTATTCCCAAGGTACTTTTTACTGAAGGTCCAACTTAACTGTTTAATTTTTTTTTGTCCCACATTTTAATACTCCTCTGCATGCAACCTTCCTACTTTATAGAAAATGACGCTATTAAATTTCAGGTACATTCCAAATGGCAAGTTTATATTCATCATATTCTGTCTTTTCATTTTGCTAGCATAATTTAAAGCAGTTATCTTCTTTGGTTTTTGAAGTACAAAATTATGATCTTTCAACTAATTTGATGTGCATATTTTATTTTTGTGTCAGTTTTTTGGGGGGGCTCTCATTCCCCCACTACCTTCCACAGGCAGTCAGCCTGTTCATTCCCTATCACCAGGATGAGGGTCAGTTGGGAGGGATCATCATTCATACAGCCATCAGGAAGATTTGTGGATTTTTCTTATTTTTTTCTCCCTAACCCAAATGTACACACACATGCTAAGTTATCGTGGAGGGATGGGCAATGCTGAACCCATTCTCTCATTTCTGCAAAGTAAAATTCCTCCAACCAGCCCTGCCCTCTCCCATATGGCACAAATGGTGGTTTCCCCAGCCTCTGCCAGGTAAAGCCCACTGCCCAATGTGCCCACAAATGTTATGTTCCCCCTCTTACCATGAGTGGGTTGAGAAAGCCATGTTCCTTCACACTTTTCCTCAATACTCCTCAACTGTCCAGATTTTCGAAGAATGTCCAGATTTTTACTTCATGTTTTTGGTCAGACCCTTATAAAATATGTGGATTTCTGGAATGAGAAGAGGCTTCTCCACAATGATGTCTGAGCCAATGTTATTGCAAGCGGCTATTTATCACTGTATCACACAAAGAAATGACTTGCCTATGATGAGTGGAATGAATAAGTGGGAAGTTGGAAAATGGATTGATTTGTTTTATTTAATTAAATTAGAAATATCACAAATGATTTCCTTCCTTTCATTTACAAGACACTAGAGCACAAGAAATCAGCTATATCACTGAGTTTTCACATGTGTATAGTTAGATGTGGCACTGAGGAAGAGAAAACATGAGAAGTGATATGTGGTAACAAAAACTTTTCTACATCAGTTATGGGAGTACTTCAAATATGATTTTGTCAATTTCAAACATGTGGCATTGAGGGGTTGCAAATCTTCCCTCAGTCATGTATCCTGAAGTTATAAGGACTTAACTGAATGGATGGGGCATCGAACCCGTGCAACGATAATTTGTAAAAAAAATATCAAGAATACACTAAGCACTAAGAGAGTAAATGCCAACAGGACCAGGCCCAGCATGGACCTCTGGAATACTCTGCTGTTGACCAGTGCCTTGGTAGTGGTTGTCTCACCAATCCTGAATTCTTGGGTCCTGTATGTGAGCCAGCCAGCAAGCCAGCAATTTATGTAAGTATTTACGTCTAGCTCAGAGAGCTCGTCAACAAAACCTGATTGTGATGTTGTACTGAATGTCTTAGCCAGGTCAAGATACATGGTATACACTGTTTTACCTTCATCCATTGCCTTGCTGACCCTCTTAAAAAAGTCTTCCATTTTAAGTAGGCATGACCTTCTCTTAACAAATCCAAACTGGGATGGGTCTAGTGTCTGTCAGTTGCCAATGTCCCTGTTTATCATTTCCATGATAATTCATTCCATGACTTTGCATATTAAGCTTGTTACACTGATGTGTCTGTAGTTCCTTTTCCTTGGGTAAGATAATAGTCCACCCTTGTAGAGGAGAATGACTGCTGTGTTCCTCCATTCACTTGGAACATAGCCAGCTTCAATGCTGTAAATGAAGAGTGCCTCAAGTGGTCCTGATAGGTCATGTTTTAGAATGTTCAGAAGGTAACCAGGGATGTTGTCAAGACTCAAGGATGCAGTGTTCTTGGCTTTAGTGAGTGCTGCCAGCACCCAGTCCCTGCTGATAGCTGGGGAAAGTATGTCAGAGGGAATTTCACCTGGTGGAGCTGGAGGGGAGATGGGGTGAAGTCTTTGCTAAATTTATCAGGCAGTAGATTTGCTAAGTCACCCTGATCTGTGAAGGTGGTACCATTCACCACCAGTTCAGCACACTGCTGGGTGTTACCTCTAAGATTATGGACAGCTGAAGAAGGCCTTGTGATTGTCCTTAGACTGCGGGACTATCCTGACCTCATAGTTGGCCTTGTTGACTTAATTGCACCTCTTAATTTCTTGTTTAGATGTTTAAGAGAGCACTTAACTTTAAGGGAGCTGCTCTTCCTAATTTTGGTCATGAATTTTCTTTTATTGTATACCCTATTTAGCTGAGTATTTCCACAGTGGGGTTTATTTTTAGTCTTTGTTTGGGTTTTAGTGTTTGTTTTGGGTTTATATCTGGTAAGAACAGCAGCCTCTGCACAGCCATTCACATAGATTCATAGGTGTTTATTATGCTAACCACCACAAGGGACTTTTTAAGCCTAGCCATGCATCCCAAATCTCTAACAAGTTCTGGTACATTTGATAAGTGTAAGCAGGGTCTTGCGAGATTAAACATTTACAAACCGGGGTCTAGGAGATGAAACATTTACAGGTTGCCTGTGTGCAATAGAGACATAGGTGCCAAGCCAAGGATGAATTTCCTGTTCCTCATCCAATTGTAGAAGTTACACTTGAATTAAGTTAGGGAGGAACTCTGCTTCGCATGGATGAGGAGCCTGTTCCAGAGGCAGGATAGTCTCTGGGGTAGATATCTGTCTCTCCAGCAGATCTTATTTATATTACAGGCAAGGTTTAAGTCTTTAGAATGAGTAATTCTGGTGCAGTTTGTTTTGTGGATATGCAGGAGGTCTATCAGAGTGTGTGCCAGGCATAGATCTCCCCTCAACAGCCTGTAGGAGACAGAATTCAGCGATAGGGCCTTAAGTCATTCTGTATAGGACATTTTACTTACGCTCTGTATTCTTTTAGTGAGGAACCTATGTGGACGTTCCAATTGTTGGATATGCCTGATTACGTACATACCAAAGGGGGCATTGTATTCAATGACAGGTCTGATGAAAGCTGAATACTGTGGAACAATGACTTCCTTGGACCTAGATGACATACCTTTGTTTATAAGTTGAGCAACATAAAATGATTTTCTCTCTACCATAGAAATGTGATGGTCAAAGGCTAGATTATTGTCTATGTGTGTCCCTAAGTCCCTAACTACTGTGTCAGCTCTAATGGTGTTGTCAATATGATAGTTACCAGGTGTGAATGACTTCCTGAAGGATACTATTATGTATTTCCTGGCATTTAGTCTTAGTCCATGGCTCTGACACCAATTGTTTGACTTTGTCCCTTCCTGGAGAACCTTTGTGCCATTGTGGGATTCAATGACAGCTCCTAATTTCCAATCATCTGCAAATTTAGTCATCCAGAGACCACTGACATTGGCCTTGACTTCAGAGAAGTAAATACCAAAAAAGATTGATTCCTTAGGGACTCCACTTCTGACTGGCCTCTTTGTAGAGGTGGAATCCCCAATTCTAACCTCATGTTTGTATGGGGACTCTGTAAATAATTCCTCATAGGTAGTTAGGGGAGCCATTCATTTTGACAAACTGTAATTTTATAGGATGTAGTTTACCTTAGAATAGTTCCTAACTGTTTGAGTTTTAGCTGTATTTTCAGGGCTGAGTTTTACTTCAAATGAAACAGCTTTGTAATCCAACCTCGCTAATGAGGATTTGACATGGGGGGAGGTTCAATGTTCTCCCATGCTGGTGATTACCAGATCCAGTATGTCTGATCCTCTTGTTGGAGTGTGCACTATCTGTTCCAGGAGGGTTGTGTTAATATAGTCCAGGAAGCATTGTGCCTGTGAGTCTGAGGCAGTGTAAATTTCCCAGTCTAGAGAGGCCTAGTTAAAGTCACCTATGAACAGGGTGTTTGGCTGAACGGTGAGCACCTCTAGTAGCTTTTGGTAACAGCTGAGAGATTCATAGATGGTGGCCTGTAGCTGGCCATTATATGGAGATGGACCTTATCTATGGTGACTTGTACATGAATGAGCTCCATGGTATCATGCTGTTTAATCAAGCTGGAGGTATTTTTTTGCTACTACAGATAATGACACCTCCACAATTGGTTCCACTCTGTGCTGGTGTTGGTCTAAATATGTGGAAGTTACTGTTGGAGTACTTTCTACAGCTTAAGCCAAGTTTCAGTCATGGCAGAGATCTCCGCATTCTGCAGAGTGAGGAGGCCTTGAAGGGTGTGGAGTTTTTTCTTTAGCTCCAGGCATTGAGCAGCAATACCATAAGGCTGCTTGTAGACTTTTTCACATTGTTGGTAGTTTTGTCTTTTTGGCATTGCCTAACAAATACTCTGAGAGGGTGGATAAAGTTTAAGCCAATATCCAAAAGCCTAGGGGAATAGCTGCAGCCCATCCTTGGCAAAGCAACATGATCTTTTGACCATGTTCTCATTGGCTGACAGATATTGGATCCCCCTGGCGTGACTCCAGAAACTAAGCCAATTGATAAAAATCAATAATTTTATGTAAATAATGTGTCATCATCCTTTGCAAAAGTAGAATGCTGTTCAGTGTAACCCTTATACCTATCTGTGATACATATTCCAAGAGATCCAATGTGTCTCTTTTCATATAGTCCAGTGAGGTACATCTCGGGTCATTTGCATCCCCATGGACTATGATATAATCATATTGGTACTTGGGGTGCAGTAACTTGAGAAAGTGTGTGTGATATTGTGTATCTTGTCTCCATATAGGCAATAAACTATTATCTTCTCCTTGTCTAACCTAGTGAGTGGGGCATCTCTGTGTTGCAAAATGTAGTCCCCAAAGACAAGAGTATAAGGTAAAGAATAGGCTTGCCTTATGGGCTTTGCTCTTGGGAACCATTGGTTGTAGGCTTATGTAGGATGTTTGGTATTGCTTTTCGTGTGTGCTTTAGTGATTGCTAAGGACCAGTCTGGCCTTAGGTGACTTTGGAGGTCTTTGAGACTTGGGAAGGTTTCTTTTTTCACAGTGGGTTGTGGTATGGGATACAGGTATATGATGGGATGAAAAATGACAATGTAGAGTAACTTATAAATGACAGTATCCATGACTGTACCATCTGTCGGTCAGAAATCCAAAGTAGTGGGCTATTGTCAGTGGAGGAATGATCAATGTTCATCATGAGAACAGTGATTTATTGTATTTATCTGCATTTGTCAAACATGGTGAAACTATGAAGTAATGTATAAGATGAGTGGCATGTATGGAGGCAGTACTTGGATGACCAACTTACATTGTCCTTCTCCCCAACTCCTCTGGTCCCTAAGATGCATTCATATGTGCTTAAAAATAAACTCACTGCACACCTTAACTTGATACGTAGTATGTAAATCTAAAATACTTTTTTTGTCAATTTTGATTATCTAATGCATCTCTTTTCCAGTCTAATACTTGGGTTACACATCCAATGTAATGGAATTCATATCAAACACAGCAAACCACATTTCCGGGACAGTCAATACAACACATAAAAAGAAGAGTTTCCCTTATACTTGAAACACAGATGGCAAATAAAAGTGTTTACTGCAGCTCTGAAAAACAAATGAACTCCATAGAGTGGTATATCTATACAACCAGAATTCTCATACATTCACTTAAACAGCATGTTTATAAAACAACACTCAACCTTTCCAAGTTTAACCTGGAAATGTTCATTACTATCTTATCATCTATTAACTGGAACTTCCTAAAATTCTTCCCTTCAGTGATGCTGTAAATGAATTCAGTACAACTTTCTTGAATATCCTAAATAGCCTTGCACTTTCTAGAAGGAAGAGACTAAAAATAAGTAATATAATTTGGCTGTACTAAATGAGCAGAACGTTAATGCAGGACAGCGAAAAAGCAAGTATGGCAAAAATATAAAACACCGCAATATCTTGAAAACTTGGGAATGCCTTGCAATCATACTAAAAACCAAACTTATGAAGACAAAAAACTATGAATACTTTCAGAATAATAGTAAACACAACTCTAAAAACTCTGAGCATGCATTAAAGAAATCTTGCATCCTGGCCATAAACTCAATCCTAACTTCTCTATAAATCATTACTCGAAACCATATTACAGTTCAACTCCTATTTCAAAGATAGTATAGCATCTCAAACCAAGGATTCCCCAACATCTAATCCTAACCCTGCCCAGCAGCCACGTATCACCACGTCCACTTTCACCTTCAAACCTGTGCCACATCCTATATAAAACTACTCTTAAACAAGCTCAAACCGTGCTCTACTTCAGCTGATGAGCTTCCTGCGAGTACCTTAAAATAGCAGCCAATAGCATTACCTATTCAGTCTCAAACCTTCTAAATAGATCAGTCCAGGAATCATCCACTCCCTCCCTCCCTCTGGAAAAGTTACACATTATTCCTCTGCACAAAGGAGGAAGTCTAACAGACATTATTAACTTTAGATCTATAGTAATCTTATCCCCGCTCTCCAAAATACTCAAAAAATGTATTCAAAAGCAATTGCTAAACTATCTGCTGCAGAACGAGCTCCAATCCCCTACACAATATAGCTTTTCCTCCTTCATAGGACTAACACTGCCCTTCTACCCTATACAGATACCGTCAATAAACTAGACATAATGACAAACTAATCTCTTCCTTATTTCTAGACCTGTCTAAAGCCTTAGACACAATTTGTCACAGCAAACTTATATTTCAAATGTAGTCATTAGGGTTCCCTCAGCCCAGCCTTTTATGGTTCAAAATCTACCTGTCCAGTAGGTATCAGTCGGTAAAATGGCACTCCACACTCTCTCCTTACCTCCCGATCACCACCGGTGTACTACACGGCTCTATCCTTGGACCCCTCCTCTTTAACATTCTCACCAACAACTTCCATACATCCACACAACAGGCCTCCTTAATACAGTATACATATGGCTGCACACTCATCTAAACATCTGACAATGTGGCACACTTCCAAAAATTACTCAGGAAGCTTTAACAGCAACTGAAACATTGGTCTGTAACTCACAACTCATGATAAAACTCTAAAAAAAAAAAACTACTTTTCCCCCAAATCTCTCTCATAAACAAAATGTAAAGTTCTCTCTCTTGATAATACAACTAATGAAGTCACTTTTCATAGTAAATTATTACGGATAATATTGCATAATAATCTTCAGTTTGACCTTCTTATACAAAATTGCATAAGAAAAACTCATCAAGAACTAGGGATGCTTTATAGAGCCAAAAATGTTTTCACTGATGCAACTAAAGCTGCACTTGCCATTACTTATCTCGTTCCCACATTTCTTTATGGTGCTCCTAGCCTTGCTAACCTCCAAGTATCACAAAAATCAAAACCTGAACAATACTAAAACAAAGTTCCTAAATCTGCACCAAAACTCCCTTTTAGAACTCACTAGTGTATAGCACTATAAAGCCTAAATTGGTTAGAACTATCCTATCAACTAACATATACACAGCTTTCTAACCACCTATAAAACAATCCAGCATCCATCTGCTTGCCTGAAACTAAATAACTTTCTACACAACTTTGTTCCCAGTCAGTCAGTATGAGCCAGTGACCAAAAACACCTATCTTTCCACAAACCTATCAAATCTGCATTGTCTGCACTCATATCAGGTTGCTAAGGCCTGGAACTCCATACTATATCCATCAGGTCTACACACTCACTTGTATTCTTCAAAACCACTCTGAAAGACATCCTAGCCAAAAGCCTGTTCTGTTCTTGCTCAACACTCATCATCATCATCTTCTTTCGGCTGTTCCCATTAGGGGTCGCCACAGCAGATCATCTGCTTCCATTTCTTCCTGTCCTCTGCATCATGCTCTTTCACACCAACCACCTGCATGTCCTCTCTCACCACATCCATAAACCTCATCTTAGGCCTTCCTCTTTTCCTCTTACTTGGCAGCTCCATCCTTAGCATCCTTTTCCCAATATACCCAGCATCCCTCCTCAGCACATGTCCAAACCAACGCAATCTCGCCTCTCTTGCTTTGTTTCTAAACTGTCCAACCTGAGCTGACCCTCTAATATACTGATTCCTAATCCTGTCCATCCTAGTCACACCCAGTGCAAATCTTAACATCTTTAACTCTGCCACATCCAGCTCTGACTCCTGCCTTTTCGACAATGCTACCATCTCCAACCCATATAACATAGCTGGTCTCACTACCCTCTTGTAGACCTTCCCTTTCACTCTTATTGGTACCCGACTGTCACAAATCACTCCAGACACTCTTCTCCACCCATTCCATCTTGCCTGTACTCTCTTCTTCACCTCTCTTCTTCACCTCTCTTCCACACTCACCATTACTCTGAACTGTTGATCCCAAGTACTTAAACTCATCCACCTTTACCAGCTCTACTCCCTGCATCCTCACCATTCCTCTACCCTCCCTCACATTTACACACATATATTCTGTTTTAGCCCTGCTGACCTTCATTCTTCTCCTCTCTAAAGCATATTTCCACCTCTCCAGGGTCTCCTCAACCTGGTCCCTACTCTCACAACAGATCACAATGTCATCTGCAAACATCGTAGTCCACGGGGCCTCCTGTCTAATCTCATCTGTCAACCTGTCCATCACCACTGCAAATAAGAAAGGGCTCAGAGCTGATCCTTGATGTAATCCCACCTCCACCTTAAAGGTATCTGTCACTCCCACCGCAGTCCTCACCAATGTCACACTACCCTTGTACATATCCTGTACCACTCTTACATACTTCTCTGCCACTCCCGACTTCCTCATACAATACCACAATTCCTCTCTAGGCACCCTGTCATATGCTTTCTCTAAGTCCACAAAGACACAATGCAACTCCTTCTGACCTTCTCTGTATTTCTCCAACAACACTCTCAGAGCAAATATTGCATCTGTAGTGCTCTTTCCTGGCATGAAACCATACTGCTGATCACTAATCATCACCTCTCTTCTTAACCTAGCTTCCACTACTCTTTCCCATAACTTCAAGCTGTGACTGATCAATTTTATCCCTCTGTAGTTAATGCAGCTCTACACATCACCCTTATTCTTAAAGATATGTACCAAAACACTTTTTCTTCACTCCTCAGGCATCCTCTGACTTTCCAAAATTTCATTAAACAATCTGGTTAACAATTCCACTGCCATTTCTCCTAAGTACCTCCATGCTTCCATTGGGATGTCATCTGGGCCAACAGCCTTTCCATTCTTCATCCTCTTCATAGCTGTCCTTACTTCCTCCTTGCTAATCTGCTTCACTTCCTGATTCACTATCCCCACATCATCCAACCTTCTCTCTCTCTCTCATTCTTTTCATTCATCAGCCATTCAAAGTACTGTTTCCATCTACTCAACACACTCTCCTCACTTGTGAGTACATTTCCCTCACTGTCCTTTTTCACCCTTACCTGCTGCACATCTTTCCCAGCTCTGTCCCTCTGTCTAGCCAATCGGTACAGGTCCTTTTCTCCTTCTTTAGTGTGCAATCTCTCATACAACTGTCTATATGCCTTATCCTTAGCCTTCGCCACCTCTCTCTTTACCATGCACCTCATCTCCTTATACTCATGTCTACTTTCTTCATCTCTTTGACAATCCCACTTCTTCTTCGCCAGCCTCTTCCTCTGTATACTCTCCTGTACTTCCTCATTCCATCACCAGGTCTCCTTGTCCTCCTTCCTCTGTCCAGATGTCACACCAAGCACCTTTCTAGCAGTCTCCCTTACTAGCTCTGCTGTAGTTACCCAGCTATTCGGTAACTCTTCATTGCCTCCCAGTGCCTGTCTTAACTCTTCCCTGAACTCCACCTCATAATCACCCTTTTTTAACTTCCACCATTTAATCCTTGGCACTGCTTTCGCACTCCTCCTCCACTTCTTGATCACCAGCATCATCCTGCAGACCACCATTCTATGCTGCTTGACTACACTTTCCCCAGTAATCACTTTACAGTCTCCAATCTCCTTCAGACTGGCCCTCCTACATAGGATAAAATCCACCTGTGTGCATCTTCCTCCACTCTTGTATGTCACCCTATGCTCCTCCCTCTTATTAAAATACGTATTCACCACAGCCATGTCCATCCTTTTCGCAAAATCCACAGTCATCTGACCTTCTGCATTCCTCTCCTTAACACCATACCTACCCATCACTTCCTCATCCCCTCTGTTCACTTCACCAACATGCCCATTGAAGTCCGCTCCAATCACTAGTCTCTCACCCTTGGGTACACTCAACACCACTTCATCCAACTCACTCCAAAATTTTTGTTTCTCATCCATCGCACACCCAACTTGTGGAGCATATGCACTAACAACATTCATCATTACACCATCAATTTCCAGCTTCATAAACATCACTCTATCAGACACTAAGATAAACTATATCCCTAAATGTGTACAAGTACCAGTTCATACCCTACATCTCCATCCTCTCCCTTCTACACTTACTTCCTTATTTATATCAATTCATCTCCCTTGGCTTTCTCTCTAAATGTACCATAAGCCTGCTTTTCTCTCACTTCATATTGCAATTCTTTTTTTGTATTATACTAACTTACCTTTAGTTTCTCTATAAACTGGCAAAACGTTCTCTAAACATTAAATCGTCATATCAATTGTATCTATTCTTAACAAATGTTTTCATGTTATGTCTAATTTGGTATAATTATTTAAACTGTAGCTGTTTTTGTATTATTTTTAAAGATTGTAAAATTATTGGTCTTAAAATGTTTTCTAATACTTTGGAGCTTTTCTCTCTGGGTCGCCAGTGAAAATGGGCTCCAACCAATAATCAAACATCAATAACTAATAAATAAATAAATAAAAATATACATTGATTACTTACATTTCTCTTCCATTGCCAGACATTTTAAATCCACCAAATGGACTCTGAGCATTTAAAGCATTGTAGCAATTTATCCTGTAAGACAGCAAAAGAAAAACTTACATAAGTGTGTCCTATTAAACAAGTAATAAGGCTACATCTAAAAGCAAAACATGATATGCATGTTTCCAGTGTTTCTCCATCACAAACAGAGAAATTTAATTTCATATTCACTTTTAAGGATATAGGTTCATAGGTTCATAGGTAGGTACTAGGCTATTGGCCCTAGGGCCTATATAAGCCTAGCCAAAAAGGTGCCCTGGCTTTCGCCACCCAAGAAAATTATTTTCTTGTGCCCCTGTCAAGCAGAGCCACTGAAGTGATCCCTGGGGTGAATTTCCTATCTCCCATCCAATCATCAAGATTTTTATTGAAGAGTGCAAATGAGGAGCTTTGTTTGATCTACATAGGTAGTTTGCTCCAGAGTATGGGAAGTCTCTGGGAACATGAATCTATCCCTCCAGCATGTCCTGTTTATTGTGGTGATATCATTTGGTTCTGTATATTTAGTGCCATTGTGCTGAAACTCAGAGCAGATTTGAGTGTTGCTACTGAGATTCATGACATAGCTATATAATGGTTTTTTGGTTGTCTTTAGAATCAGTGGCAATTTTGTTTTCATAACTAGCTTTGGAGGATTTTGTTCAACATGACTAATATGCATACTATTATTGTCAGCTGACAGCTAAGCAGCAGCAATGTACCGTAATGGGAGCTGTATATATACATGGATGTAAAACATAATAATGTAAAAAACATAAACCAATTTAAAAAGTAACAAAACAGAGCCAGGTATTAGCTAACTATTCAAGAGCTATGCAAATACTAGATCATCAGAAGTGAAATCGATCTGCAGCCTCTTCAGAAAGGTTGCTGTATATATGCTTGTGTGAGTGCATGCAGTGTGTGTGTGTGTGTGTGTGTGTGTGTGTGTGTGTGTGTGTGTGTGTGTGTGTGTGTGTGTGTATGTGTGTGCGTGTGTGTGTGTGTGTGTGTGCTCATGTGTGTGTATATGTTTGCACGTATGATGCCAAATAAAGCCTTTTTTACCTCATCAGTATACCCATAAAGGTTTGGGAGGTTGGCCTAAGGTGTTTGCCTTACACACAAGGTGCAGGGTTTGAGTCTCACAAGGGATAATTGGCTAAGCTTAAAATGGCTCGCAAGGGCAGTTAGCTTAGTACTAACCTATAAAAATTTAAAAAAGTCATAGGTATTCAGAAGTCATGTAGCTGAATCAGTGGTATGGCCTTAAAGTGTCATTTGCATATATCCCATGGGCCTCTACACAGTGAAGACCAGTTTGGCTGAGTTTTTCTTACGTTTTTTTTTTCTGATTGGTTTGTCTGTGTGAGCTTTTTGCCCCTTGCTTTGGAAGATTCAAATATCAAGATATTCCCTTAACAAACCCATTATGTTCTAAAGCTAACAGAAGAATGTCCCATGTATCATATAGCATGAACTCCATTATGACCATCACCACAATTTTACATAGAATACTGGTCATGATGCTGCATGTAAAACTGTCTAGGGTCTGACATGCCCCCCCCCCCAAACACACACAGCTTGTGAACTACTACTAACATGCAAAAATTTTGTTCAACATGACTGATATGGATTTAATTAGTTTTACCTTGAGATCCCACAGAATTTGAGTTTTTAATTTTATTTTCACAGCATTTGTCATATTTGGTCTATAGGGGATATCTCTTCTTGTCTCCATAGCACTCTGGCATAGTTCATTGCATATTGTAATGTTTGTATCTCAGTTTCTTGCCAATTACATTCATTATATTGATTTATGGGCGTTAAAAAATATTATGATCTGCTATTTCATTCACTTCACACTTACTTAACAGGCAGTTAGCTTGATTATCACCCCACCCCTTTGCCCCTGGAGTCCTTTAAAGTGCTAATTGCCGTTTATTGTGCAATCAGTCATCTGGAAGCATTGTAAAATATCCCACAGCAATACAGAGCTTTTTTAGGTTATTTTTATATTTGCACCAGGGAGAGCAAGCCAGACCTTGATAAATACCCTTATCTACCAAAATATGCACATTAAATTTTAATAAAAAATAGACTGAATGGTAGGAGTAAAGATGCTGAAATGATGGAAGTGCGGCATGAGCCCAGAATCTTCCCTGAGTGCACCTTTATTAGCATGGATGGTTATGGGACCTTAGTACTGATGTCAAACAGCATTTTAGGGGAGAAGAGCTACGAAAATAATTGATGTGTTTCTGTGCCATTTATGGTATGTGTCTGCTAAACTGTGTTTCATAGTAACATGCAGTTCTATGCCTTCATGCAGATTCAAGGGTACACAGCACCTGTCTTCAGTTTACAGAGTAAGAAGGCTGCTGGGATGTGTCCATATGGATCTACTTCTGAAGAGCAGATCAGGAGTTTCAACAGACGGCTAAGAAACCAAAATGTAGCAGTCATCCTGGATACCTTTTCTTGCCAATCCATAATTGCATGACTATGTAATATTCTTTTAATCTTTCTACCTATCAAGGCAGCATCTCTGCCATATAGCCCCTAGATGAAGGCCCTGTTTACAACACCAAACAAAAGTGCATGAAGGCAATAACAGAAACAATGTTACATTAGTTTGATTTGTACACCAAGATGTTTACTTATGTGTGTGTGTGTGTGTGTGTGTGTGTGTGTGTGTGTGTGTGTGTGTGTGTGTGTGTGTGTGTGTGTGTGTGAAGCATATTTCATTTATACATGATGCTCAACTTTTTCAAAGAACATGGGAAATAAACCATGAAGACATTAATATAACTAGAATCAACTAAAACAGAAAAAATGCACTGCACAACACAAACATGGGTGTAGTGGATGTTGTAGATGTGGATAACACTGGTATAAATGAAGTTGTGGTCCATAACCCTCATCTCTCACTGTCTTTTTGGGGCTAAACTCTGGGCTAGGCTTGTAAGGGCCCAGGGCCATTAGCCTAGTAACCTCCTATGATCCTGTAAATGGCTCACACGCATATGCATATTAAGCTATGAGGATGACAAGGATGTAGTGCCCAGTCGCTATGAGGATGATGAGGATGTAGTGCTCAGTCACTATGAGGATGGCGAGGATGTAGTACCCAGTCACTATGAGGATGATGAGGATACAGTGCCCAGTCACTATGAGGATGACGAGGATGTAGTGCCAATCGCTATGAGGATGACAAGGATGCAGTGCCCAGTCTGTAAAGAGGTGATTCCTCATGGAGTGCTTGTCTGGCACTAAATAACATTCTGAAAAACTATGCTCCCAGTCAGTCTTTACAATCCAATGACCAAAAACTCCTATCTGTCCGCAAACCTATCAAATATGCTGGGCATTGTCTGTAATCATACCATGTTGCTAAGGCCTGGAACTCTTTATCTCTATCCATCAGGTCAACATCCCAACCCCCACCCTACCCCAGCCTTCAAAGCCATTCTGAAAGAGGTGATTTCTCGTGGAGTCAGGATGAATGTATGTATAAGGATGAACTGGAAAATTAACCTGGTATGCCTCTTACCCCTCTGATAGATTCACCTGATGTGCTTGTTACCCTTCTGGCAGATTAACCTGATGTGCCTGTTACCCCTCTGACAGATTCACCTGATGTGCTTGCTACCCCTCTGGCAGATTCATCTGATGTGCTTGTTACCCCTCTGGCAGATTCACCTGATGTGCTTGCTACCCCTCTGGCAGATTCAGCTGATGTGCTTGCTACCCCTCTGGCAGATTCACCTGATGTGCCTGTTACCCCTCTGGCAGATTCACCTGATGTGCTTGTTACCCCTCTGGTAGATTAACCTGATGTGCCTGTTACCCCTCTGGTAGATTAACCTGATGTGCCTGTTACCCCTCTGGCAGATTAACCTGATGTGCTTGTTACCCCTCTGGCAGATTAACCTGATGTGCTTGTTACCGCTCTGACAGATTAGCATGATCTGCTTGTCACCCCTACTTCTCTATTCAAGTGATAGAAATCCATGGAACAATAGGCAGACATTGCACTGGACTGGGTTGACCCAGGTGCAGAGGAGTACATATTTAGACAGACGATCATCACAGATTTCATTGAACTCAGGGGGCACACAGCTGTGCTGTCTGAGTCAGTACATTCAGTCATTTATTGAGTCATGCACTACTCAGATTTAAAGTAACAAAAGCAAAACAAAAAAAAGAAAAGAAAAGATAGAAAAAGAAAGAAAGAAAAAACAACCTATTCCATTTTTAAACTCTTTTACAGTGTTTCCAGCAGTGTTTTCAGTGGCTGACTCAATATATCATTTAATAAGCCATCTGTACTTAAGATTACACTATAGTGTTTCCAAACGTATACTGTTTCATATTCTGCTACCATATATCACTGTTCATTACATGCTTAACTATGAAGGGGATAGTATCAAGCTCTCTCACTCCCAGTGTAGATCTTAAAAATGACTGCTTTAAAACTATTGCAATTCTTTTTATGAGAAGTTTTTAAGATGTTTGTTTAGATGTTTCAAAAAAAGCTCTCCCAAGAGTCCATGATTTTACAGTGTTGTGTAATGCTTCCATCCTTGTTTCTGTTCCACTGCCTCTACAGAGTTAGATTTAATTTGAATTTTTCATGTATTGCATCAATGTATCATTGTATCTCTGTCACTATAGAAATATTACTTATAGAGCATGCAAAATGCATTTACATCTTTATGGTTGCATTCCTTGTGTTTTTTAGAGCTAATGCCTCTGTGATTCCAGCTGTAAAAACAAAATGAATGTACTTTAAGACTGTAAATGCTTTGTGCAGGTTTACAAAGTTTGGTGTCATGTAGAATATAATAAAACTATGAAATCTTACTGGCAAAAGTAAATCTAGGTTTCACTATGACTGACAAAGGTTACATGCCTCATACAATTCCCTACAAAAATCTGCTTGATGCTATAAGCCTGAGCATATATTTTTCCTTGAGGTGTACATGTGCTCATAGCTGCATAGCTCTTGAGTGAATGAGAACAACTTAAAATTTAGGCAGCAAGTTCCCAAACCTGTTTATTTTCTTATTCTCATCATAATGTTATTGCACTATAGAATAACAATGACCACTAACTGATTTAAAAAAAAAAAAAAAAAACTGCTGGACTTCATTGTGAGATGGCAAGTTTGCATACTGCAAAACCCTATACATTTAGAAGAAGGAATTGCTCCCACATAAAAGTGATCTACAGCATCAGAGAACTACCATTCTGATCAATTATGCTCAAGCAGCTGTAATATGCTAGCTCTGCCATGGTCATCCTTCACACTTATGGCCAGTTTAGAATGTCCAAGCTATCTATTCCATGTATTGGAGTGTGGGAGGAAACCTGAGCATCCAGAGAAAACCCACATGAACACAGGGAGGACATGCAGGCTTCACACAGAGGGCACCCCAGCCAAGAATTGAACCGAAGAACCTCTTGCTGTGAAGTGATAAAGCTATCCATTGCACCATTGTGCCGCTCTGAATCTAATTCAAATGACAGCATGAAAATGTATGCAAGTTTGCATCAAGATTGTTAACACAGTGTAGTTCATACAGGCCTAACGACTGCTACATGTAGTTCATACAGGCCTAATGACAGCTACGTGTAGTTCATACCGGCCTAAAGACAGCTACGTGTAATTCATACAGGCCTAACGACAGCTATGTGTAATTCATACAGGCCTAACGACAGCTACGTGTTACGTGTAGTTCATACAGGCCTAACGACAGCTACATGTAGTTCATACAGGCCTAACGACAGCTACATGTAGTTCATGCAGGCCTAACGACAGCTACATGTAGTTCATACAAGCCTAACGACAGCTACGTGTAGTTCATACAGACCTAACAACAGCTACGTGTAGTTTATACAGGCCTAAAGACAGCTACGTGTAATTCATACAGGCCTAACGACAGCTACGTGTAATTCATACAGGCCTAACAATAGCTATGTGTAGTTTATAC
This sequence comes from Protopterus annectens, assembly GCF_019279795.1. Taxonomy (NCBI): domain Eukaryota; kingdom Metazoa; phylum Chordata; order Ceratodontiformes; family Protopteridae; genus Protopterus; species Protopterus annectens. The sequence continues at coordinate 441,007,499 of NC_056740.1, read as the reverse complement.
AGGCCTAATGACAGCTACATGTAGTTCATACAGGCCTAACGACAGCTATGTGTAGTTCATACAGGCCTAACGACAGCTACGTGTAGTTCATACAGGCCTAACGACAGCTATGTGTAGTTCATACCGGCCTAAAGACAGCTACGTGTAATTCATACAGGCCTAACGACAGCTACGTGTAATTCATACAGGCCTAACGACAGCTACATGTAATTCATACAGGCCTAACGACAGCTACGTGTAGTTCATACAGGCCTAACGACAGCTACATGTAGTTCATACAGGCCTAACGACAGCTACATGTAGTTCATACAGGCCTAATGACAGCTACGTGTAATTCATACAGGCCTAACGACAGCTACATGTAGTTTATACAGGCCTAAAGACAGCTACGTGTAATTCATACAAGCCTAACGACAGCTACGTGTAATTCATACAGGCCTAACGACAGCTACGTGTAATTCATACAGGCCTAACGACAGCTACGTGTAGTTCATACAGGCCAAACGACAGCTACGTGTAATTCATACAGGCCTTATGACAGCTACATGTAGTTCATACAGGGCCTAACGACAGCTACATGTAATTCATACAGGCCTAACGACAGCTATATGTAATTCATACAGGCCTAAAGACAGCTATGTGTAATTCATACAGGCCTAATGACTGCTAAATGTAGTTTATACAGGCCTAACGACAGCTACGTGTACTTCATACAGGCCTAACGACAGCTACGTGTACTTCATACAGGCCTAACGACAGCTAGGTGTAATTCATACAGGCCTAACGACAGCTACGTGTAATTCATACAGGCCTAACGACAGCTACATGTAGTTTATACCGGCCTAACGACAGCTACGTGTAATTCATACAGGCCTAACGACAGCTACATGTAATTCATACAGGCCTAACGATACTACTCAGAGACAGCTCCAAGTGGTCCTGCAGAGTGGTCCTAGCTACAGAGAACTGAGAAAAGCAACTACTTTCCAGATTTAAGTATTTTTTCTGTGTTTTTTACTTAGAATACCTTCTCTTGCTTATTTTAAACAAGCTTATACTGTTTTTTTAACTGTTTGCTGCATTTTATAGTATCTGCACTTAAAAGTTTACCTGGTCGAAAATTAATCGAAAATCTGTGTTTGTTTGTTTGTTTAATTTAACTATTGAGGCTGCCCACTAAAGTGTGCTAGCCTGTGTAACTGATTTATTGCTGCCTTCTGTATTTCTGAGTGTTTTCTATCTAAAAACAAAAAAATAATCCTTGTTTTCCCACCTCTCCTCGACTAGTTAAGACCAGTTTACATGCTTTGCTGTATTCTGGGCTGTGGTGTAGTTCCTGTGTTGTCCATTACCTTACTTGGATAAGAAGGAAGTTTCTTTGCTCACCAGTGGGAGTGGGGAGCCTTGAGCAGCCTATCTGTCCCTGAAGGAAGTGACCTCAGCACAAGAGCTGTAGTAATTGGTTGTTTTGGAACATTTTTAGCTCTTTTCACGTTCCCTGTTTAAAATCCACATTAGAGCGGCTTTGCGCGATTGTGCACATAGCGCAGCGCCGGTTAAACTTTTCCTTGCTCCGCCAAGTCTGCTCTTCAAATCTTCCCTTAGAAAGCTCTACTCTTAGAATAACCAGTCTACTCATTATATTATAAGCATAGCACTTGTTCTCTAAGCTACTCTTCTAAGCAAGCACTCTCAAACTCAAGTAGCACTACATCCACCTACCACCCCAACCACTTCCCTTAAAGGCACAGCACTCTCTTATAATATTCTAGTATGTCGAGTGGTAGATTGCTAGCATCTTCTCCTGCTCAGCTGGTTAATCTGGGAATCTTGAGACAATGCTATAATTGTCTCATGTACACAGACAACCCTCTCCTCCTCCCAACAAACACAAATACATGTGAGAGATGCAACTATATAGCCAAAATGGAGGCTGAACTCTCTCAACTCAGGACTGGCAAGACCAGACAGGAGGAGAAGGTAACCACACACACAACAAACCCAGTCACACATAGATCTACCCCAACTGCAAATCAAGCACATAATAACACAAAAACATACTCGGAGGCTCTATTAAAAAACTTACCAAAACAACAGAGGCTCCCAAAGCAGACACCCAAAAATCCACCACCTCAAAACATAACACATGCAACACATACTTCAATAAATCAGTGTGTCAATAAATCACAGCCCTTAAGGCCAAACACTATGCCTGATACACTAGTGATAGGTGACTCTATAGTCAGACACACTGACGTCCCACTTACCAGGCTGAGCAAGGAGATGGTAACAGTAAGCTGCCTATCGGGGGCTAGGATCCGCCATATAACACATGCACTCAAGTCACTCAAAAGCACGTACAAATATGACTCCATCATTGTCCATGCCGGCGTGAATGACCTGAGACGTACCTCCTTGGACTACATGAAAAGAGACATTGAGGAGCTCTCTGATTATGTAGCCCAGGCTGGTATGACCTAACCCTGAGCAGCATCCTGCCCTCACCAAGAAGGATGCCACAATACAAAGACAAGATGATCAGCTTTAATAATTGGCTCAATTACTGGTGTCATTCTAGGGGGATCCAATGTCTGTCTGCTTGGGATGACATGCTGGACAAGCCACGCTGCTTCGCAAGGGACGGCTTGCACCTGTCACCACTGGGCTTCCGGATATTGGCTAAGGCTCTTGCCACCCCCATAGTGCCTTTTTTAGGCAAGGCTCAAAAGACGAACCCACCTCCTTAGAAAACAAAAATGGAAAAAAATTAAGGGTAATGCTGCTCAACGCCAGAAGTCTAAATCTCAAGATGCAGGCTCTCGAAGCACTCCTCAGTATGAAGAACATCAATGTCTGCGCTGTAACCAAGACCTGGTTCAAGGCTCCTGAGAGCACCCCAGCGCTACCAGGCTTTACCTCGTATCATGCTTTTCGGCCTCAAAACCCAGGCCGAACCACAAAGGGAGGGGGAGTGTCCATATTCATCAAGGATACCCACATCTCTAGGTTAGTGGCAGCTCATGAAGCATCGAAGACCATCCAGGTGCAGCTAACCGTAGGCAAAACTGCTATACAACTGGTTGCATGTTACAGACCACCCTCCCAATCTCAAGAACCCCACTCAGCCTTCCTGAAGACATTGGAAGATATGAATGTCTCACCAAATACCATCATATTGGGAGACTTCAACTACCCTAACATAGACTGGGTGCACTATTCTGGCCCTAACACCCTAGCCCAAAGGTTCCTGGAATTCATAAACTCAAATGCAATGGAACAGCTAGTCACCTCTCCCACAAGGGGGGATAATATACTAGACCTGATCATCGCAAATATGGGGACAAAATGCTCCACACCAGAAGTATTTCCCTCACTGGTGAGATCTGACCACAAACTAATCACCCTTGATATACATTTACCACCTCCACCCCCAGCACAAAAGACTACAGTGAGAAACTTCTCAAAAGCCGACTTTACACTTCTCAAGACTGAGATGGTATCATTTAAGCCCTCAGGGCCAATGGAAACCACATCCCACAATGCTGAATCCTACACAAATGCTTTCTACGGACATCTCCAAGAATGCATGGATCGTGCAATCCCAAATAAAACCAAGACCCTCTACATCAAAGGAAAGCATCCTGTCTGGTGGACCCCAGCCATAAACAAATTGTATAACAAAAGAAGGAAGCTACTGCAAGACAGAGCAAAATCCCATAAAGGGAAGGCATCTCTGATCAGCACTAGTAGAAAGCTACGTTCTCTCATAAAAATATCCAAGGCCAACTTTGAGAGAAAAATCGCCAAGGACACTAAAGATAACCACAAGGCATTCTTCAGTTATGTTAGAAACCTGGGCAGAAACACTCAGATATGCTCAGAGTTAGTACACAACGACAAAAATTTACCGAACCCACAGATATTGCCAACATTCTGGCAGACAGGTTCAGTGCAAATTTCTCCCCTCCCTCACCTCCAAAAGAAGAAATACTTATCCCAGCTGAATGTAACCTCCCTGTCATCTCTGATGTCCAGGTGAGAACCGCCCTCAACAAAGCAAAAAACACAGCATCTATGGGACCTGATGGTATCCCTGGCTGCGTGATATGCGAACTCCAAGAGGAGCTAAACCCGCATATAAAAATGTTATTTAACCTTAGCCTTACTACAGGATATGTACCTGAACACTGGCATACAGTAACAGTGGTACCACTCCACAAGGGAGGCTCCACTACAGACCCTGGGAACTACCGCCCCATAAGCTTGACCAGCCTGGTTTGCAAAGCTATGGAAAGAATTATTATGGAACTCATAAACAACAACATTGGGGACCTACAGACACTTGATCCCACCCAGTTCGGCTTTGTAAAAGGCAGATCCTGCCTTTTGAACCTGGTTGACTTTTTCGAAACAGTCACTAGAGCCATTGATGAGGGCAAGGCAGTCCACACAGCCTACCTGGACTTGGCTAAAGCCTTCGACACAATACCCCACTCGGGGATCATAGAAAAGCTAAACAGCTTAAAAGTAAATCCATATGTCACAAGATGGGTTGCAAACTGGCTAAAGCACAGAACCCATAAAGTCAAGATTGCGGGAGCCATGTCAGACTCAAAGCCAGTCACAAGTGGTGTCCCACAGGGCTCTGTCCTGGGACCCCTCTTGTTCGGCATTTACTTCTCAGATGTGAAAGCAAACATGGGAGGGTTGTGGCTGACAAAGTTCGCAGATGACTGCAAACTAGGCGCCATAGTCGATACACCAGCTACCACATACATCCTACAGAAAGGCCTCACCGAAATGGACAACTGGTGCTGGAATCACGGTCTTAAACTGAATGCCAAGAAATGTACAGTCATCCCCTTTGGGGAAAAACAAAATACCCACAAATTATTACATAGACAGTAACCCACTGAGTACCAAAAAAGTAATCAGAGACCTGGGGACCCAAGTTGATAGTGACCTCTCATTTGACACCCACGTTGCCAAAGTGGTTAGAAAGACTTTCTACCTTGCCCACCTTATCATGAAGGGGTTCACATCCAGATCAAAGGAGGTCATTGTGCCCCTGTACTCCTCCCTTATCAGGCCCATGATTGAGTACAATGCCCCATTTGGTATGTACCTCACCGGGCACTTACAACAGCTGGAGGGACCCCAGAAGTACCTCACCAAGAGGATCAAGTGTTTACAACATATGTCATATGCTGCCAGGCTAAAGAAACTCCAGCTCTATTCAGTAGCATACCGCCTGCTCAGAGGTGATCTGTGTCTGACATATAAGGCCATGTCCAACCAGGAATTGATGGACATACTCCACCTCATAAAATCAAAATCCATAAGAACCACGAGAGCCAAAGATTTAAACCTCAGTACAAACATGAATAGAACATGCTGGAGGGACAGGTTCATAACTCAGAGGCTTCCCATACTCTGGAACAAAATCCCAGTCCATGTTAGGCAGAGCCCCTCACTGACTCTCTTCAAGAGAAATGTTGACGAGTGGATGGGAGATCATAGGTTTATCCTGGGGGTCACCCCTGTATCGCTACTTAACAGAGGCACAGTAAACTAATTTTAATAAGTAAGGGGGTCTTTAATGTGTCACTACTAGACAAAGGCACAGTATTCTAAATTTATTCTATACACCTTAGTACCACTACATGGGGTGGCGAAAGCCACATCTCTAGGGCTAGGCTTGCAAATGCCTCAGGGCAGATAGCCTAGTACTAAACTATGAAACTAAACTATGAAACTATACAGGCCTAAAGACAGCTACGTGTAATTCATACAGGCCTAACGACTGCTACATGTAGTTTATACAGGCCTAACGACAGCTACATGTAGTTTATACAGGCCTAGTGACAGCTACGTGTAGTTCATACAGGCCTAACGACCGCTACATGTAGTTTATACAGGCATAATGACAGCTACATGTAGTTTATACAGGCCTAACAACAGCTACATGTAGTTTATACAGGCCTAACGACAGCTACATGTAGTTTATACAGGCCTAACGACAGCTACATGTAGTTTATATAGGCCTAACGACAGCTATATGTAGTTCATTCTGGCCTAACGACAGCTACATGTAGTTTATACAGGCCTAACGACAGCTACGTGTAATTCATACAGGCCTAACGACAGCTACATGTAGTTTATACAGGGCTAATGACAGCTACATGTAGTTTATACCGGCGTAACGACAGCTACATGTAGTTCATACCGGCCTAACGATAGCTACATGTAGTTCATAACAGCCTAACGACAGCTACGTGTAATTCATACAGACCTAACGACAGCTACATTTAATTCATACAGGCCTAATGACAGCTACGTGTAGTTCATACCGGCCTAACGACAGCTACATGTAGTTCATAGCGGCCTAAAAACAGCTACGTGTAGTTCATACCGGCCGAAAGACAGCTACATGTAGTTCATACCGGCCTAACGACAGCTACGTGTAATTCATACAGGACAAAAGACAGCTACGTGTATTTCATACAGGCCTAATGACAGCTACGTGTAATTCATACAGGCCGAACCACAGCTACGTGTAATTCATACACACCTAACGACAGCTACATGTAGTTCATACTGGCCTAACGACAGCTACGTGTAATTCATACAGGCCTAAAGACAGCTACGTGTAATTCATACAGGCCTAACGACAGCTACGTGTAATTCATACAGGCCTAACGACAGCTACATGTAGTTCATACCGGCCTAACAACAGCTACGTGTAATTCATACAGGCCTAAAGACAGCTACGTGTAATTCATACAGGCCTAACTACAGCTACGTGTAATTCATACAGGCCTAACGACAGCTACGTGTAATTCATACAGGCCTAACAACAGCTACATGTAGTTCATACCAGCCTAACGACAGCTATGTGTAATTCATACAGGCCTAATGACAGCTACGTGTAATTCATACAGGCCTAACGACAGCTACATGTAATTCATACAGGCCTAATGACAGCTACGTGTAATTCATACAGGCCTAAAGACTGCTACGTGTAATTCATACAGGCCTAATGACAGCTACATGTAATTCATACCGGCCTAACGACAGCTACGTGTAATTCATACAGGCCTAATGACAGCTACATGTAGTTCATACAGGCCTAACGACAGCTACATGTAATTCATACAGGCATAATGACAGCTACGTGTAGTTTATACAGGCCTAATGACAGCTACATGTAACTCATACAGGCCTAACGACAGCTACGTGTAATTCATACAGGCCTAACGACAGCTACATGTAGTTCATACAGGCCTAATGACAGCTACGTGTAATTCATACAGGCCTAACGACAGCTACGTGTAGTTTATACAGGCCTAATAACAGCTACGTGTAATTCATACATGCCTAGTGACAGCTAAGTGTAATTCATACAGGCCTAACGGCAGCTACATGTAGTTTATACAGGCCTAACGACAGCTATGTGTAATTCATACAGGCCTAACGACAGCTACGTGTAATTCAGACAGGCCTAACGACAGCTACATGTAGGTCATACAGGCCTAACGACAGCTACGTGTAATTCATACAGGCCTAACGACAGCTACGTGTAGTTCATACAGGCCTAACGACAGCTACGTGTAACTCATACAGGCCTAACGACACCTACATGTAATTCATACAGGCCTAGCAACTGCTACATGTAATTCATACCGGCCTAAAGACAGCTACGTGTAATTCATACCGGCCTAAAGACAGCTACCTGTAGTTCATACCGGCCTAAAGACAGCTATGTGTAGTTTATACAGGCCTAACGACAGCTACATGTAATTCATAGAGGCCGAACGACAGCTACATGTAGTTCATACTGGCCTAAAGACAGCTATGTGTAGTTTATACAGGCCTAACAACAGCTACATGTAGTTCATACTGGCCTAAAGACAGCTACGTGTAAATCATACATGCCTAAAGACAGCTACGTGTAATTCATACAGGCCTAACGACCGCTACATGTAGTTTATACAAGCCTAATGACAGCTACATGTAGTTTATGCATGCCTAACGACAGCTACTTGTAGTTTATACAGGCCAAACGACAGCTACATATAGTTTATACAGGCCTAACGACAGATACATGTAGTTTATATAGGCCTAACGACAGCTACATGTAGGTCATACCGGCCTAACGACAGCTACATGTAGTTTATACAGGCCTAACGACAGCTACATGTAATTCATACAGGCCTAACGACAGCTACATGTAATTCATACAGGCCTAGCGACAGCTATGTGTAGTTCATACCGGCCTAACGACAGCTACATGTAGTTCATACCGGCCTAAAAACAGCTACGTGTAGTTCATACCGGCCGAACGACAGCTACATGTAGTTCATACCGGCCTAACGACAGCTACATGTAGTTCATACCGGCCTAAAGACAGCTACGTGTAATTCATACAGGCCTAAAGACAGCTACGTGTAATTCATACAGGCCTAACGAAAGCTACATATAGTTTATACAGGCCTAATGACAGCTACATGTAGTTTACACAGGTCTAATGACTGCTACATGTAGTTTATACAGGCCTAACGACAGCTACATGTAGTTTATACAGGCCTAATGACTGCTACGTGTAGTTCATACAGGAGTAACGACTGCTACATGTAGTTTATACAGGCCTAATGACAGCTACATGTAGTTTATACATGCCTAATGACAGCTACTTGTAGTTTATACAGGCCTAACGACAGCTATATGTAGTTCATACCGGCCTAACGACAGCTACATGTAGTTTATACAGGCCTAACGACAGCTACGTGTAATTCATACAGGCCTAACGACAGCTACATGTAATTCATACAGGCCTAACGACAGCTACATGTAATTCATACAGGCCTAATGACAGCTAAGTGTAGTTTATACCGGCCTAACGACAGCTACATGTAGTTCATACCGGCCTAAAAACAGCTACGTGTAGTTCATACCGGCCGAACGACAGCTACATGTAGTTCATACCGGCCTAACGACAGCTACGTGTAATTCATACAGGCCTAAAGACAGCTACGTGTTATTCATACAGGCCTAATGACAGCTACGTGTAATTCATACAGGCCTAACGACAGCTACATGTAGTTCATACTGGCCTAACAACAGCTACGTGTAATTCATACAGGCCTAAAGACAGCTACATGTAATTCATACAGGCCTAACTACAGCTACGTGTAATTCATACAGGCCTAATGACAGCTACGTGTAATTCATACAGGCCTAACAACAGCTACATGTAGTTCATACCGGCCTAATAACAGCTACGTGTAATTCATACAGGCCTAATGACAGCTATGTGTAATTCATACAGGCCTAACGACAGCTACATGTAATTCATGCAGGCCTAATGACAGCTACGTGTAATTCATACAGGCCTAAAGACAGCTACATGTAATTCATACAGGCCTAACGACAGCTACATGTAGTTCATACAGGCCTAACGACAGCTACATGTAATTCATACAGGCATAATGACAGCTATGTGTAGTTTATACAGGCCTAATGACAGCTACATGTAATTCATACAGGCCTAACGACAGCTACGTGTAATTCATACAGGCCTAACGACAGCTACATGCAGTTCATACAGGCCTAACGACAGCTACGTGTAATTCATACAGGCTTAACGACAGCTACGTGTAGTTTATACAGGCCTAATGACAGCTATGTGTAATTCATACAGGCCTAGTGACAGCTAAGTGTAATTCATACAGGCCTAACGACAGCTACTTGTAGTTCATACAGGCCTAACGACAGCTATGTGTAATTCATACAGGCCTAATGACAGCTACGTGTAATTCATACAGGCCTAACGACAGCTACATGTAGTTCATACAGGCCTAACGACAGCTATGTGTAATTCATACAGGCCTAACAACAGCTACGTGTAGTTCATACAGGCCTAACGACAGCTATGTGAAATTCATACAGGCCTAATGACACCTACATGTAATTCATACAGGCCTAGCGACTGCTACATGTAATTCATACTGGTCTAATGACAACTACATGTAATTCATACCGGCCTAAAGACAGCTACTTGTAGTTCATACCGGCCTAAAGACAGCTATGTGTAGTTTATACAGGCCTAACGACAGCTACATGTAATTCATACAAGCCTAACGACAGCTACATGTAGTTCATACTGGCCTAAAGACAGCTACGTGTAGTTTATACAGGCCTAACGACAGCTACATGTAGTTCATACCGGCCTAAGGACAGCTACGTGCAATTCATACAGGCCTAAAGACAGCTACGTGTAATTCATACAGGCCTAACGACAGCTACATGTAGTTTATACAGGCCTAATGACAGCTACATGTAGTTTATACAGGCCTAATGACAGCTACATGTAGTTCCTACAGGCCTAATGACAGCTAAATGTAGTTCATACAGGCCTAATGACAGCTACATGTAGTTCATACAGGCCTAATGACAGCTACATGTAGTTCATGCAGGCCTAACAATAGGTATGTGTAGTTCATACCAGGCTAAATACAGCTATGCGTAATTCATATAGGCCTAGTGACAGCTACATGTAGTTCATACATGCCTAACAACAGCTATGTGTAGTTCATATAGGCCTAATAATAACTACATGTAGTTCATATTAGCCTAATGACAGCTACATGTTGACTTGTGTAAAAGAGTTTAAGGATTCTAGTCCATGGTATAAGTCAAACTTAAATAACACCAGTATGGGGAAACTAGAATAACATACGCTGGGAAAGGAAAAAAGCCAAGATTTATACTTCCCCCATAGTACACACACCATAGATGTATTTTTCTTTAGTTATGGGAGTGGGGGGCATAAACGTTCCTGACATAATGTATTTGGGGCGAGTTGGCATCCTTGGAGATGTTTTCGATGATAGAGTAGGACTACATTTATTGTGACCAGCTAGGAGAATGAACCGGTAATAGTCAAAAATGTTGCCAAAAGTGGGAAAATTCCTAGTTGGCAAAATAACAGCCTTAAGAATGACTGAAAATAAAATTACTACAAAAAAAAATGGGCACAGTGAGCTAAAAAAATGGTCATACATTTCTTTAATCCAGCCTAATTGTGAGTAACATTTAATAATCTAAAAGAAATATGAAACGAATCAAGCATTAATAAGGAAATTAAATTGCAGTAAAAACACTCAAAGTTCAAACAATGTACTTCTAGGCACAGTATAAGCTTGGCCTTTTAATTCTAAATGTGAATATATTAGCAAACCTCAGTCTTTGCACAACCTAATTGCACAATAAAGAAGTAAGAAAGAAAATCATTCTGTCTCAAAATGAGTACTATTACTATTAATAAATACAATGGCTTTCTCCCATGAAAATCACAAATGAATTTATCACACTTAGATTGATCCATCATTTAGCTTAACGCTGTGACTTAAGCAACTAGATTTATAGGATAACACTCTATCACTGTCCGTTTGAGTACTGTTTTAACATTGTGTCAGTAGTCCACTCTTCAAATTTTCCCTTAAAACTACCTTCCTCGAACTATACTACTGATCTAATCAGCGTATCCTATAATTAAAAAGATCATCTCTACTTGACTCCAAGTAGACTATTCTCTATCTGTTAAACGTAGCACTTGCTCCTACAGTACTTATTACCTTGATACGGCACTCTTGTCATAGATAGTACCCCAAAAAGGCAACCCCCCATTTCTCGGTCACCCACGTCCCCCGGAATCTTTTTAAAGTTTTTTTTGTCTATTCCTTCTAGCATGTCGAGGGATCAGTTGCTAGTGTCCTCTCCTGCTCAGCTGGTGAACCTGGGAATATTGAGGCAATGTTACAATTGCCTCATGTACACAGACAACCCTCTCCTCCTCCCACAAAACACAAATACATGCGAGAGATGCAACTATACGGCCAAACTGGAGGCTGAGCTCTCTCAACATAGGACTGGCAAGACCAGTCAGGAGGAGAAGGTTACCACACACACTATAGACCCAGTCTCACATATTACCATTACAACCTCAAATCATACACATAAACACACAAAGACATACTCGAGGCTCTGATCAAAAATCTACCAAAACAGCAGAGGCCACCAAAGCAGACACCCAAACAACCACCACCTCAGAACACAACACCTGCAACACATAGACCTCACAGTCAGAGTGTCAAACAGTCACAGCCCTTAAGGCCAAACACAATGCCAGACACACTAGTCATTGCTGACTCCATAGGCAGACACACTGGCGTCCCGCTCACCAGACTGAGTAAGGAGAAGGTCACAGTAAGCTGCCTGTCGGGCGCTAGAATCCGCCACATAACGCAAGCACTCAGGTCTCTCAACAGCAGGTACAAATATGATTCAGTCATTGTCCACGCTGGTGTAAGTGACCTGCGACGTACCTCCTTGGACTACATGAAAAGAGACATTGAGGAGCTCTCTGATTATGTAGCCCAGACAGGTATGACCCTGACCTTGAGCAGTATCCTACCTTCACCAAGAATGATGCCACAATACAGAGATAAGATGATCAGCTTTAACAATTGGCTTAAACACTGGTGTCATTCAAAGGGGATCCAGTGTCTGTCTGCCTGGGATGACATGCTGGACAAGCCACGCTGCTTCGCAAGGGACGGCTTGCACCTGTCACCCCTGGGATTCTGGATATTGGCAAAGGCTCTTGCCACCCCATAGTGCCTTTTTAGGCAAGGCTCAAATTCTAAACCTACCACCCTAGAACACAAAAAGGAAAAAACTAAGGGTAATGCTGCTCAATGCCAGAAGTCTAAATCTCAAAATGCACGCACTCGAGGCCCTTCTCAGTATGGAGAACATCGATGTCTGTGCTGTGACAGAAACCTGGTTCAAGGCTCCTGAGAGCACCCCAGCGCTATCAGGTTTTACCTCATATCATGTGTTCCGGCCCCAATATCTGGACAATACCAAGAAAGGAGGGGGGGTATCCATATTCATCAAGGACACCCACACCTCAAGACTGGTGGCAACGCACGATGCATCTGAGACCATCCAGGTGCAATTAACCATAGGCAAGACTGCTCTGCAAATTGTAGCATGTTACAGGTCACCCTCACAAACTCAGGAACCTCACATGGCCTTCCTGAAAACACTAGAGGGGATAAATGTATCACCAAACACCATCATACTAGGTGACTTCAATTACCCTAATATAGACTGGGAACACTACTCAAGCCCAAACACCCTAGCCCAAAAGTTCCTGGAATTCATAAACTCAAATGCCATGGAACAACTAGTCACCATCCCCACAAGAGGAGATAACATACTTGATCTCATCATCACGAACATGGGAGCACAATGTTCAACACCGGAGGTGTACCCCTCACTGGTGAGATCAGACCACAAACTAATCTCGCTGGAGGTCCTCATCCCACCCCCACCTGAAATAAAAAAGACCACAGTAAAGAACTTCTCAAACGCCGACTTCACACTTCTAAAGACTAGTGTGGTCTCCTTTAAGGCCCCGAGCAGTGGAAAACAGTACTCAAGCCGCTGAATCACTTACAAATGCCTTCTACCAGCACCTGCAGGACTGCATGGATAAGGCAATCCCAAGCAAAACAAAGACTCTTTGTACCAAAGGCAAGCGTCCAGTCTGGTGGACCCCAGCCATAAACAAACTCTACAACAAAAGGAGGAAGCTACAACAAGATAGAGCAAAATCCTTAAAAGGTAAGACACCCTTGATCACTATAAGTAAAAAACTAAGAGCTCTCATAAAATCATCCAAAGCAAATTTCGAGAGAAAACTAGCTAAAGACTCAAAAGACAATCATAAGGCCTTCTTTAGCTATGTTAGAAACCTGGGAGGAAACTCCCAGATATGCTCAGAGCTAGTTCAAAATGATGTGAAGATTACTGATCCTACAGACATTGCCAACATACTGGCTGACAGGTTCAGTGCAAACTTCTCCCCTCCCCAAAGGAGAGATATCTATACCAAGCGATTGCAGCCCCCAAACATCTCCAGCCCAAGTGAGAACTGCTCTCTCCAAAGCAAAAACACAGCATCCATGGGACCTGATGGTGTCCCGGCTGTGTGCTCCATGAACTCAATGAGGAATTAAACCCACAGCTAGGACAGCTGTTTAATCAAAGTCTTACCTCTGGATACGTACCCAGGAGTGGCGCACTGCAACTGTGGTACCACTTCACAAAGGCGGTGCCTCCACCGACCCTGGAAATTACCGCCTATTAGCTTGACAAGCCTTATCTGCAAAGCCATGGAGAGGATCATAATGGACCTCATAAATAAAGACATAGGAATTTGCAGACTTTGGATCCAACCCAGTTTGGCTTTGTCAAAGGCAGATCATGCCTTTTAAACTTGGTTGACTTTTGAAACAGTCACCAAAGCCATTGATGAGGGAAAGGCAGTCCATACAGCCTACCTCGATCTGGCTAAGGCCTTCGATACAATACCCCATTCGGGTATCATTGAAAAACTCATCAGCTTAAATGTCAACCCATACATCACAAGATGGGTTGCAAACTGGCTGAGTGACAGAACCCACAGGGTCAGAGCTGCTGGCGCCATGTCAGACTCAAAGCCTGTCACAAGTGGTGTCCCACAGGGCTCAGTCCTGGGCCCACTCTTGTTTGGCATCTACTTTTCCAGTACAAGCAAACACAGGAGGGTTATGGCTGACAAAGTTTGCAGATGACTGCAAACTGGGCCATAGTAGAAAACACATCTGACACAGATATCCTTCAGAAGGGTCTCACAGAAGCGGATAACTGGTGCCAGAGCCACGGCCTAAAGTTAAATGCCAAAAATGCATAGTCATACCCTTCGGGAAAAACAAGGTTACCCTAGCTACCAAATAGGTGGCAATCCACTGAGCATAGAAGAAGTTATCAGGGACCTGGGGACCCAGGTTGATAGTAGTCTGTCATTCGACACCCATGTAGCTAAAGTAGTTAGGAAGACCTTCTACATTGCCCACCTTATCATGAAGGGATTCTCATCTAGATCAAGGGAGGTCATAGTCTCCCTTTACTCATCACTCATCAGACCAATGATTGAGTACAATGCCCCATTCGGAATGTAGCTAACCCGACGCTTGCAGCAGCTGGAGAGGAAACAAAAGTTCCTCACGAAAAGGATAAAGGGTCTCAAAATCTGTCCTATGCTGCCCGACTGAAAGAACTCCAGCTCTATTCAGTCGCCACCGCTGCTCAGAGGTGACCTTTGCCTAACATACAAGGCCATGTCAAACCCAGATTTGATGAATATGCTTCACCTCAAAAATCTAGATCCATCAGAGCCACAAGGGCGGAGACTTAAACCTTGACACGGCTATTAATAGGACGTGATGGAGGGATAGATTCATCACCCAAAGACTCCCTATGCTGTGGAGCAAAATCCCGGTACATGTGAGGCAGAGCACCTCGCTGGCCTTGTTCAAGAGAAATCTTGACCAATGGATGGGAGATCGCAGATATACCCCAGGGATTACCTCAGTGTCACTGCTCGACAGAGGCACAGCAAAATAATGGGTATAGTTCCCCATACTAAAGGGGTGGCGTAAGCCACAAAACGATGGGCTAGGCTTGTAAATGCCCTCGGGCAGATAGCCTAGTATGAACCTATGAACCTATGAACCTATGTAATGGGAGGAACTTATTTAAAGCTGCTTCTGCAGATTATAAAAGGTAGCAAACAACCCTTCTCTATGCTAGTCATTCTTACATTGCACCTTGATGTCATATAGTTGTGAGGATTATCACACACTTAAATAGTAGCTCTACTGATTTATTTACTTTTATTTTATTTATTGCACTTCAGTGACTGGGTAGCTGGTCTGGTCTACTGATCCCTTTCAGCCATGACCCAGACTGTAACTGAGCAAAAGCAATACACGACAAAATTTAGCAGCAAAAATTGAATAGCAAAGCAAAGAAAAGCAATGCAATGCATTGATAAATCAGTAAATTATGTAGTAGATCAGTAAGTGATCATATAAAGTAGAATAAGGTGCAGACCAAAGAAGTAAAGGAAAATTATTAAGCTAAAACAAGACTTTATATACATTATTTCTAATGTGTGTAATTTCCTAACAGAACAGTGTAAGAAACTTCTCTGTGTGGAAGATTTTCAGTCCATATATCTCTAGTTAATCACTATATTAATCAGATCTGACAATAATAGTAGAAGTAGCAAACTTAAACTTGTCTTAAGTCAAAACAAAACAAAAAATAATAATAAAAAATATATAATTGTACAGCATGACTAAGTATTCAAAAGTAATCCAAGCAAGGCAGGCAGTCTGTTTCCAGTCGAAAATCTGTGTAGGTCATTTTTCCAGTATTACAATAGTTTGTACACAAAATGGTTGGTTTAATTATTAAGGTGCTTTCCTTGCAGTTACAAGATATGGGATTTGATTCTTACCTTTGGAAGGGAAATTGGCTAGGCTTACAAAGACCTACAAAGCCAGCTAGCCTAGTTCTTACCTATAAACTTTACCTGTTGCTGAATATCTTGCTTTAAATGTTTCCAGTGTCTGTTGAGGTATTATAGCAGACGGAAGATGGCTTCATGTGGCAGTAATTCAGCGAAAGCTCTTTGTGCATTACAGTTTTGAAATGTGGCCCATGAGTGGAAATGCATCTTTGTTAGACTGTCGAAGTGAGTATGATAGGTCATTAATGGATGAAGCTGACTTAAGTAGAGGGCAGTGTTGAAGGTGAAACTTTTTGTAAATCTTTGGGACCAGAATAACTGAAGACCTTGCATGTATCATTAAAACTGCTTATGAAATCACAGAGATGAGTGTTGTTACTGGTAAGTCAAACAAAACAGCAGACTTTCTAAGTTTGTAGATCTTATCAGTTGAGCAGAGAAACAAGATAAGTAGTACATACTCCAGTCTGGGTATGAGGACGTTTCTGACTGTCACATGTTGAGCTATGGTGGATGAAGACAGGAATATGTTAGCAAAGCTTTAGTTGATCTGGAGTTTTGGTAACAACTCATTCAGTGTGCATCGTTAAAAGAGGGATTACAATCAACACTGATCTCTAGGTGCTTTGGCAATGTGACATTAGATATAACATTGTTTGAGTGGTCTTTTATTCTAATTGGTGAAAGCTTTGTGAGTTTTTGGCAGCTAATAAATAACAATAGGCTAAATGTATTGGTGCTGATGATGAGTTGGTTACTTTGTTCAGATACAGAGGTGTACGAATTGACTTTGTAGTTTATCTCGTAGGTCTTGCTTGTATTTATTTAGCTCAAGCCATAACTGGATTCCATGTCAAAGGCTGAGGCCATAATTGTACTATAACTGACTCTCAATAGTGCTGAAGCAGTGAGAAAAGGAGGGGTGGAAGGCAGTGTCCAAAGCCATCTAATCCATCTGGGATGAGGGGGGTAGAGCAAACTCCTTCTCTGGTTTGTGATTATGAGATGGATTGTAATGTTAGGGATGTGGCCTAATGATGAGTTCTGCGACCTTTAACCTAGTGACATCAGTGATTGGGAATGTTCATCCATGTCACGGTTGGCAGGCAGTTAGTGTATGAGATACCTGGAAGCTTAGGATTAGGGATTTCTCCAGCTATTACAAAAATAATACTATCCTGTTGCCAGTTCCATTGGCTTAGATGAATCAACCATAATGACTGTGACCCAGGAGACTTGGAATTTGATTACTGGCTTAGGCACTAGTTGGAGAAGGAATGGGGGAATGAATAGTATTTGCCCACTCATATCCCTCTCCAGGAGAAAGACAGGGAGGATGTGCTTGTAGGGTGTGTCACTCTTTGTTGTTGCAATGAAGACTGCATCTAAGGATGAAAGCTAGGACAGGTGTACATGTAAACTTTGGTGGTGTGTCCAATTTGAGGTAAGGACGGGGACGACCATAAAACATGCTAGATAGCATGCAGTAGCCTACAATAAGAAATGCTGGCATGCATGGGGCAGTTTGTCCACCTAGCCAAGTTAAATGTCTTCTATGTCCAACTATGGTGTCTCTCTGACACAAGTCCATTCACCTTGCCAGAAACTGGAGGCATTGGCAATCCTTATTATCATGGTTACAACTATGCACTAGGATCTATGTGAATTGAGGCTGAGTAGGGGTACATAAAGTGTGGATTGAGGCTGAGTAGGGGTACATGGAGTATGGACTGAGGCTGACTAGGGGTACATAGAGTGTGGACTGAGGCTGAGTAAGGGTACATGGAGTGTAGACTGAGGCTGAGTAGGGGTACATGGAGTGTGGACTGAGTAGGAGTTCATGAAGTGTGTATTTAGATTGAGTAGGGGTACATGGAGTGTGGATTGAAGCTGAGTAGGGTGCATGGAGTGTGGAATGAGTAGGGGTACATGTAGTGTGGATTGAGGTTGAGTAGGGGTACATGGAGTGTGGATTGAGGCTAAGTAGGGGTACATGGAATGTGGATTGAGGCTGAGTAGGGGTACATGCAGTGTGGATTGAGGCTGAGTAAGGGTACATGGAGTGTGTATTGAGGCTGAGTAGGGGTACGTGCAGTACATTGTGTTGCCACAGATCTTCAGTCCAGCATGTCATAATAAAAAAGACATGCTGTGCACTGCTGGCTTAGTGATCTAGATGCATCGAAGGGATAAAGCTGTAAGTACAATCTGGCTTACCTGGAAACAATTAGTAGCCTGGGCAGTCCAGGGGTTGGCCAGGTAGAGTCTCTGCCTACTCATCCATTCTAGACAAAAAGGTCAGAGGTGTTTGTCATGTAATGCATCATGGCATGGCATCTGATTTCCATTGGAAACTGAGATCTTATCAGAGGG
>NC_056740.1:440966200-440983700 GCF_019279795.1 Protopterus annectens | reverse complement strand
TGTCAAGTAGAGCCACTGGAGTGATCCCTGGGGTGAATTTTCTATTTCCCATCGACTCATCAAGATTTCTCTTGAAGAGGGTCAGTGAGGTGCTCTGCTTGACATGTATGGAAAGTCTATTCCACAGCATGGGCAGTCTCTGGGTTATGAACCTATCCCTCCAGCATGCTCTGTTGATTGTGTTAATGAGGGTGAGGTCTCTGGAGTGTGTTGTGTGGAGGGAATGGGATTTCTTTAGATGTAGCATTTCTAACAGAGCTGGGTCAAATATGGCTTTGTAAGTCAAGCAGAGATTGCCTCTAAGTAGGTGATATGAGACAGAGAATAGCTGGAGTTTTTTGAGTCTGTCTATATAGGACAAATGTTTAAGGCCTAGGATCCTCTTTGTGAGGTACTTTTGCAGCCTCTCTAGTTGTCACAGGTGTCTTGTGTGGTACATGCCAAATGGGGCATTGTACTAAAAGACTGGCTTAATGAGGGAGGAGTAGAAGGAGACAATGACCTCTTTCTTCCTGGATGCAAAACCCTTAGTAATGAGATGTGCCACATAGAAGGACTTTCTGACCACAGTGGCAATGTGGTGGTCAAAAGAGAGGCTGCTGTCAACCTGTGTTCCCAGACCTCTTATAAAGCCTTCTATGTTCAGTGGACTACCATTGATGTGGTAATTCAAGGGAACTGGGTTTTTCCCAAGCGGGACGACGATACATTTTTTGGCATTGAGCTTAAGGCCATGGTTCTGACACCAGTCATTGATCTCAGTGAGGCCTTTCTGTAGGATGTCAACATCACTTTGGGAGTTAATAATCACTCCCAACTTGCAATTGTCTGCGAACTTTGTCAGCCAGAGTCCCTTCGAATTGGCCTGGACTTCAGAGAAGTAAATATCAAACAGGAGAGGCTTCAGGACTGAACCCTGTGGGACTCCACTCGTGACTGGTCTGCAGTCTGACTTGGAGTCAGCTACTTTCACACTGTGGGTTCTATCTGTGAGCCAGTTTGAAACCCACCTAATGATATAGGGGTTGATGCCTAGCTTAGTGAGTTTTGTTAAGATTCCTGAGTGGAGAATGGTATCAAAGGCCTTGGCCAGATCAAGGTAGGCTGTATGAACCACCTTGCCGTCATCCACAGCTCTGGTGACTGACTCAAAGAAGTCAACCAACTTGAGCAGGCATGATCTACCCTTCACAAAACAAAACTGTGTAAGATCCAGAGATTGGAGATTCCCTATATCCTTGCTTATTAGATCCATGATGATGCATTCCATAGTTTTGCATTTCAGACTCGTCAGGCTAATGGGGGTGATAGATCCCAGGGTCTGTAGTCACTTCTCCTTTGTGGAGAGGAATGACTGTAGCAGTGCACCATTCGGAAGGGACAAAGCCTGAGGTGAGGCTGTGACTGAACACAGCACACAGGTGAAGTGCCAGTTCACTCTGTAGTTCATGTAGAACACAGCCAGGGATATTGTCAGGTCCCATAGAAGCTGTATTCCTGGCCTTGGACAGTGCTGTTTTAACCTGTGCAACAGTAATACTGGGTGCCTGGCAATCTACTGGTATTGTGATTGGTCCTTTGTGGGGGAAAGGGGTAAAGTTTGCACTGAATCTGTCGGCCAGTATATTGGCAATATCTGTTGGCTTGGTATAGGAAATACCATTGTGCAGTAGCTCAGAGCAAATCTGGGTATTGCCGTGGAGATTCTTTACATAACTATAGAAGGCCTTGTGGTTGTCTTTACTATCTGCTGCCCCTTTACTATCTGGTGCTGTTTGTGACCTTACTGTACATAACTGTGTGTGTGTGTGTGTGTGTGTGTGTGTGTGTGTGTGTGTGTGTGTGTGTGTGTGTGTGTGTGTGTGTGTGTGTGTGTGTGTGTGTGAGACTGTACTTCATACTTGTCTAACCGAATTTGTTACATATGGTACATTGGTTATAATGACCCTTCTGTACTAAAATGTACACACATGTTCAGTTTTCTTCTTTTGTGTTTTTTGTCAATGGAATTTCATTATAAATCCTTAAATTGATTTACACTTATTTCTCTCCCAAAATGAGTCTGAAATTAGTCATTCGTGATCAGTGCTGTATCTAGGTTAACAATTTTAAACAATTAAATTAAATAAATAAAAAGTCATATTTTTATTCATCTGATCCTAGAGGTTCAAACTTCACGCTGTACATGTTTTATATGTTTTCTAGAGTTGCGAACATAATCGCCTGCAAAGAGAATTATACATTTAATGTCGCTGGATCTATCCCTGAATACAAAATGCACTATTTTTGAATTTGGTCACTTTACAGAAATTACTCTTTCCCCATGAAGCAGTAAACTTGAAATTTGTTGTAAGAGAGGCATGTGAGAGGCACATTTTCTTGCAAGAGGACTTTGAGACGCCCCCCGCATGAGAAAATAATTTATAGGATTTGAATTCCACATCGAGTTGAGAGGACTCTGACTTCTGGCATTTATACTCATGATATGGAGTCGTGATTAATTAAAGTGCTAATATTTTAACATTGCAGTTTTTGTATTCTTCATTCCTTTGAACAAACTAGCGGAAAACCAAGTGTCAGCTGGACAATTATAGCAATTGATTTGTTGCATATTGTAGGAGTAAACCTTGCTGGCTAGCCAAGCAAATATTTCCACTGGTCTTAGTATATTGCAGGCAGGAACAGAAGTACTAAGAGCATTTGGATGGGAGTTACAGGGAGTGGTGCTTTGGTAGAAAGATGCCAGCTTGGATATTTTTATGTTTACTGGTTGTCTATTCTGTAGTGTAATTTTCTTTCCAAGTTTAATTTGTGTTGTTTACTGGACAGCTATGTTCCTCATTATGTTAATCCTACAAGCAGTTGTTTGCCAGTTGCAAGTTAAAACTCAAACTATTGTTACAAACCTCAAACCAAATTCTGCCTGCAGACAAAACCAATACTTTCAGGCATGATCTGTTACTATAATGCATATAAAAAGGCACAGAGCATGTTTTATATCTAAAAATCAATAATCCAGATGACAAGATTTCAGGAAATGGATAACAGAACTGATAAAAATGAATTCTTTATAAAATAAACATGTTACCAAGACGTTTCTTTTTTATTTAACACGTTCTTACAGGAAACATAACAAAGAAAAAGATAAATAAATTATGGTGACAATTCTTGTGGCATATGTACTTGAGTACAGTGTTACTGTGAAATAAATGTACAGTGCTTTTTTCATGAAATTTATATCATGCTTGATAAGTTGACTAACATTACATTTACACCTTTAAACTAAGCAGAGGCTTTTAAATGTGTGTGTGTATATGTGTGCATGTATGTATGTATGTGTGTGTGTATGTATGTTTGTGTATGTGTGTGTGTGTGTGTGTGTGTGTGTGTGTGTGTGTGCGCATGTATGTGTGTATGTATGTTTGTGTATGCGTGCTTGTGTGTGTGTGCATGCGTGTGTGTGTGTGTGTGTGCGCATGTATGTGTATATGTATGTATGTGTGTGTGTGTTTCTGCATGTGTGTATGCATATGTATGTGTGTATGTATGTCTGTGTGCGTGCACGCATGTGTGTGTGTGTGAGTGTGTGTGTGTGTGTGTGTGTGTGTGTGTATGTTTGTAAGTTTGTTTGTGTGTGTGTGAGTGTGTGCATCCATGTGTGTGTGTGTGTGTGTGTGTGTGTGTGTATGTGTGTGTGCATGCGAGCATGAGCATCCATGTGTGTGTGTGTGTGTGTGTGTGTGTGTGTGTGTGTGTGTGTGTGTGTGTGTGTGTGTGTGTGTGTGCAAACGTGTCCACAGCCATGTGTGTTTGAGCATGTGTGTGTGTGTGTGTGTGTGTGTGTGTGTGTGTGTGTGTGTGTGTGTGTGTGTGTGTGTGTGTGTGTGTTGTGTGTTTGTCAGTTATCAGTATTCTGTATAATATTCACGTCAGGTGCAAAATTGTTTATGTATATATACTTTTGGTGCATTTTGGAGGGTTATTTCAAGAACAGAATATGTGTTCATTTTTTTCAGAAAAGGGGACCCTTCAAGTCCACATCAGTTTGAATAATATTACATTATTATTACCCAAGATCCCTGTTGGTATAGCTTATCTTCATACATTTGTATCTTATCTACGAACATGTGATTTTTTTTTTTCTCTACAATCTTCAGTTTAGCTTATGTCTTGAATTAATTAGTGGAGAAAGTTGAAGCAATGAGGACAGGGACCACATGTTAACAATACATCTTCAAAACATCAGGTGGTACTCTTCAATTAGACGCATTTCATCTGTGAAAGAAGGATAACGGGAGAAGTTGCATTAAAATGTGTCGGTGGAGGGTGTTGCCAGGTGATCTGAAATACATGTTTTTTAAGGTTGTGTGTGTGTGTGGGGGTGGGGGCAGGTCGAGAGCTTATAGAGAATATTGTTCTTGAATTAAGTACTGCATCTAGGTGGACTTTTACTAATAGCAGTCCTGGGCCTAATAGACATGCATCTTCTTTGCACTTCATCATCTGGTTAGGGGTTGTGTTGCTTGTATGTACACCTTGTGGAAGTTGTTTATTAGTGTTACAGGGAGTTAATGAGGATGACACAGGAAGTACTGCCCTGCCTCTAGAGCCACGAGCTAGGCTAAAACAGCAGCAGACACACAGTGAGAGAAAACCTTTTTAAATAGATAGCCACCCAGTGGTGTGAGCATTGGATCTAGATGAGGGTCACGGTTGATGTGACCCTCCAATTCCAAGTGCAAAAATGGAAAAAAAGGTGTTGTGGATGGATCTGACATCAGCGCTATGCTCAGATTTAGAGTCGAGTACCTGGCCCTGGCAAACAAGTATCGGTTTAAAAACGTGGATTCGGAAAAACAGTTTAAATTATTTTAAATTTGCTAATAGCACACTAAAAATCCCAAATTGCACATTTTCACTTCAAATGTTCATAAGTTTTTGACAGGGTGAGTATAACTCTGGATCTCTCCATGAAATAATAGATTAAAATGGACCATGGTGATAAGTACTTCATGCACCATGGTGATAAGTACTCCATGCGCCATGGTGATAAGTACTTCTCACCACTTAACACATGGAAATGAATGTTTCTGTTTGTTACTGCACTAAATAATGAAACTACCAACTGCAAACTAGTGTTAGTCTATGATAAGTGATCTAGGCATGATAATGAAATCTCAAGCAAGACATATCATTTGGTCAACATACATCAGTTTTCTAAATTAATTGTCCTGGTGGGGGTCACAGTGATAGGACACAACAGTACAATCTTGAATTCCTTTTTCCTGGCAATAGTCCCCAGCTAATCCTGCATCACTGTCATGTGATACTAGGCAAGCTGAGACACAGAATCAATTTAACATACCTTGAGTCTGTTCAAAGGCCTCCTTCAAGTAAACCTTGTTTGACAAACCTTGCATAGGGGCAACCTGATGGCATCCTAACTAGGTATTCAGACCACCTTATATGACTCCCCCATCACACATGAACATTAGTTGTCCTTGGAGATGCTCTCAATTCCTTAGATGCTTACCAGTTCATGGGCAATGTCCACAGTTACCCAGTGAAAACACTTCATTTCTGCTGCTTATACCTGTCATCTCTTCCTTTCATTCTCTTCTTAAACTTTGCAACCATAGATCAAGAAAGGAATATAGACTGACTAGTCAATGAAAGCTTTATCTTATCAGTCAGTTCTTATTTAACAACCGCAGTCTGATATGATGCTAACAGAGCTATTGCTGCTGCACAATTTAACAACTCATCTCCTGATCCTGTCTGCCCTCATTAGTGAGCAATGATCCCAGGATACTTCCATTCTTTGACTTAGGGGTAGATACTTCCCCTCTCACCTGCAGAATTCAGTCCACTCTTTTTTTTTTTTTGGTACGCCATGACCTCTGAGTAAGAAGGGTTGATATGCATCACTACCACTTCGCACTTAGCAGCAAAGTTCCCCAGTGCATGCTGGAAATTGTAGTCACTTGACAACAAAAGGACTACATCATCTGTGGACAAGAAAGATGCAGCCATCACATACGCAGAATGAATGCTCTCCAGTCATTGGTTATGTCATGAATTCCTGTCCACAAAAATCATGGACAGAAAGAGAAGCAAGGCATACTTGTGCTGGAGGCATATGTGATATATCCGAATTTCTCATAATGGGAAGTAAACAACTCAAGGATACAGTGGATGTAGTCTAACCTTAATGTGTTCTTTAATGAAGTGTTTCACGTGATATGTACCTCCCTTTAGTTAGTGCAGTACCATTTTAAACTGTATTTTATGTAGGGGAGTGCTGCCATTGATGAAAGGCAACTGGAGGATTTCAGCCTCCCTAGACCTAATTCCTATAACATGCATACCTCAGAAAGACTTTATAGTGATTGTCTGTAATGCAAGATCACAGATGTGTGAGCCATTTTTTACCATTGGAAGGAATTTCCCTTTTCCCTGGTGTTGTGCAGTTGTAAACTCTGTATAAGTAAGTATAATGTTGTGGGAGTGCCTCTTAAAAAATGCTTTGTAATTAATGTCAGATTATTATCAGGTTTCTCTTTTGATGAGATTAACTAGTCCGGTTTGCTGTTGGGGGAATATGCTTCTGGCAGTCATAATGGATCCTTGATGTAGCATGGGCAATGTTTTGTTAATAATACCCAAATTAACCTTTACTGCATAGTAGGCCCATTACGGACTTTTTATATTAACATAATATGTTTTGTACATTTTTCAAAAGACAATTAAACAATGCAACTTTTCATTCTTCAACATCATTTTAATTCTCAAACTGTCCATGTATTTGTCTAGATTCTTCGGTGGTCTTCCGTACCTACAATATTTGATAAGACTGCTCTCTCATTTTCTCTCTCTCTCTCTCTCTGTATTTCTCTTTCTCTATCTGGACTCCTTATCCTTTTGAACAGTACCTGTTGTGTAACATATTCATTTGAAGACATGACCTGTTAAGTCACTCACTTTTAATCCTGATGTTCTCAATTCTCACAATTTCTGCTTTTCTTGTGAGAGGACTGTTTGTAACATTTTCCTTGCTTTTCTTTGAATTTTAATGTGTTTGTATTACACAGACATCTGTAATTTCTACTATACAGCTTTCCATCTTCTCCACAAACAACAAAGGATCTTGGTACAAGTGCTTTACAAACTGCTTAATCTTCGGACTCAAATGTTTACACGCATCTGTATTCTTCCTTTGTCTCCCGTCCTCAATGGGGATATACTCTGAGCTTGTAAATTTTGTTTTGTTTTAGAGATACTTGAAAAAACATTTCCAGAATAATACAAATTATTTATTGGTGAATCCATATGGGATTGTAAAATTATACAGTCAAACTGGAGGCAAAGATCTCTCAACCCAAGACTTGGAACTGACAGTCTAGAGGAGAAGGAAATACTTGCAACACACCAGTTTCACACAGACCTACTAAACCAGCATCGGCAAATACACATAAATACATGAAAACATACTCGGAGGCTCTAAATAAAAATCTGCAAAAGCAACAGAGACCTCTAAAGCAGACACCCAAGCAACCTCCACACCCCATCACAAACCATGAAGCACATACTTCACATAATCAGTGTGCCACGCAATCACAGTCCTTAAGGCAAAATAACATACCCAACACACTAGTAATAGGTGACTCTATAGTCAGGCACACTGATGTCCCACTAACTAGGCTGTACAAGGAGAAGGTTACTGTTAGCTGCCTGTCGGGCACCAGGATCTGCCACATAACACAAGCACTCAGGTCATTCCAGAACAAGTACAAATGTGACTCTATCATTGTCCATGTTGGTGTGAATGACCTGAGATGTGCCTCCCTGGACTACATGAAAAGAGACATGGAAGAGCTCTCAGATCATGTAGCCCAAGTCGGTATGATACTGACCCTGAGTAGCATCCTGCTCTCACTAAGAATGATGCCACAGTATAAAAAAAAAAATGATCAATTAAAACAATTGTCTAAGTTTCTGGTGTCATTCAAAGGGGATCCAGTATCTTTCTGCCTGGTATGACATGCTCGACAAGCCATGTTGCTTTGCAAGAGATGGCTTGCACCTATCACCCTTAGGCTTTCGAATACTGGCCAAGGCTTTTGCCACCCCCATAGTGCCTTTTTTAGGCAAAGCTCAAAAGACAAACCAACCACTGTAAATAGCACAAGTAACCAAAAACTAAGGGTAATGCTACTCAACGCCAGAAGTCTAAACCTCAAAATGCATGCACTTGAGGCACTCCGCAGTATGGAGAACATCGATATCTGTGCAGTAACAGAAACCTGGTTTAAGGCTCCACAGAGCACCCCAGCACTACCAGGCTATAACTCATACCATACTTTTGGGCCGCAGAAACCAGACCGAAACACAAAAGGCGGGGGTGTATCCATATTCATTAAGGATACCCACACCTCCTGGTTAGTGGTACAGCACAATGCATCAGAGATCATCCATGTGCAACTAACAATGGGCAAAACTGCAATCCAAATTGTAGCTTGCTACAGATCACCCACCATTACCCAGGACCCCCATTCTGCATTTCTGGGGACACTGGAAAATATGAAGGTCCTAACAAATGCTCTAATACTGGGTGATTTCAATTACCCAAACATTATCTAGAAAAACCACTCAAGTACTAACTCCCTTGCCCAACGCTTCCTAGAATTTATAAACTTGAATGCCATGGATCAACTGGTCAACACCCCCACCTGAAGTGGCAACATATTGGACCTGGTCATCACCAACATGGGTGACTGGTTTTCTACACCAGAGGTCAACCCCTCACTGGTTAGATTAGACCATAGACTAATCACTCTGGATATCCACATTCTGCCCCCACCCCCAATCAAGGAAACCACCATGAAAAACTTTTCAAAAGAAAACTTCACGTTACTTAAGACCGAGGTGGAAAGGTTCACAGCCCCCATGCTAAAGGACAACACTGTCCAAGCTGCTGAATCCCTTACAAAGGCACTCTATGAGCACCTGCAAGAATGCATGGATCATGCTATCCCAAGCAAAACCAAGACTCACTCCTCCAAGAAAAGGAAACCAGTCTGGTGGACCCCAGCCATAAACAAACTGTACAATAGGAAGGAGGAAACTAGTACAGAAAAGAGTAAAATCACAAGAAGAAAAGACATCCCTGATCAGTATCAGCAAGAAACTACAATCCCTCATAAAATCATCCAAGGTTAGCTTCAAAAGAAAAAACTGCCAAGGACTCCAAAGATAACCACAAAGCGTTCTTTAGCTATGTCAAGAACCTAAGTGGAAACTCTCAGATCTGCTCTGAGTTAGTGCAGAATGGCACAAAATACACTGAACCGACTGATATTGCCAACATTCTGGCAGACAGGTTTAGTGCAAACTTCACCCCCCTCTCACCCCCTAAAGGGCCCATAATCATACCAGAAGAATGTAGAGCCTTGGCAATCACTGACACACAGGTTAAAACAGCCCTATCCAAAGCCAAAAACACAGCTTCAATGGGACCGGACGATGTCCCAGGCTGTGTCTTACACATACTCCAAAATGAACTAACCCCTCACCTAAACACACTGTTCAAACTCAGCCTCTCTACAGGCTACATATGCATAGAGTGGTGCACAGCAACAGTTATCCTGCTCCACAAAGGTGGAGCCACAAAGGACCCCAAGAACTATCGCCCTATAAGCCTGACTAGCCTGGTCTGCAAGGCTATGGACCACATCATCATGGAACTCATTAACAGAGACATTGGGAATCTCCAAACATTGGACCCTACCCAGTTTGGCTTTGTTAAGGGCAGATCATGCCTCCTAAACTTGGTGGACTTCTTTGAGACAGTTACCAAGGCTTTAGATGAGGGAAAGGAGGTCCACACAGCCTACCTGAACCTCGCAAAGGTTTTCAGCACCATTCCCCATTCTGGTATTATAGACAAGCTCACCAGCCTGAACATAAACCACTATGTCATGAGATGGGTTGCCAATTGGCTCATGGATAGAACCCACATGGTGAGAGTTGCAGGCTCTATGTCCGACTGTAAACCGGTTACAAGTGGCATTCCCCAGAGCTCAGTCCTGGGACCCCTCCTTTTCAGTATATACTTCTCAGAGGTACAGGCAAGCACAGGAAGACTATGGCTGACCAAGTTCGCAGACAACTGCAAACTGGGGGCCATAACTGACTCTCCGGCTGATACAGACATCCTCCAGAAGGGTCTCACTGAGACGGATACCTGGTGTCAAAATCATGGCCTCAAGCTAAATGCCAAAAAGTGCATGGTCATCCCCTTTGGAAAAAAGAAAGTACCCGTGAACTACCACATATGTGGTAGTCCCCTAAATACAGAAAATGTAATAAGGGATCTGGGGACCCAAGTAGATAGTAATCTCTCCTTTGATAATCATATTGCCAAGGTTGTTAGAAAATCCTTCTATGTGGCCCACCTTATCACAAAAGGGTTCGCATTTAGAACAAAAGAAGTTATTGTACCCCTCTACTCATCACTCATCAGGCCCATCATAGAATACAACGCCCCATTTGGGATGTAACTTACAAGACACTTGCAACAGCTGGAAAGACCACAGAAGTACCTCACCAAGAGGATTACTGACCTCAAACTGATGCCCTATGCAGCCCGACTGAAGAAACTCCAGCTGTACTAGGTTGCATACCGCTTACTCAGAGGTGATCTCTGCCTGACATACAAGACCATGTCCAACCCAGAATTGATTGACATGCTCCACCTAAAAAAAAAACAAATCCCCGAGAGCCACATGCTCTAGGGATCTAAACCTCACCACAATGATAAATAGGATTTGCTGGAGGGATAGACTCCTGTCCCAGAGACTCCCCATGCTTTGGAACAGGATTCCAATCTACATTAGGCAGAGACCCTCACTAACACTCTTCAAGAGAAACCTTGACGAGTGAATGGGAAACAGAAAATTTACCCTGGGGATCACTGCAGTGGCTCTGCTGGACAGAGGCACAGGGAACTAATGGCTCTGCTGGACATAGGCACAGAGAACTAATCTAAAGGTGTGGCAAAAGCCAACACATTCTAGCTAGGCTTACAGATGCCCTTGGGCAGATAGCCTAGTACTCACCTATGAACCTAACCTATGAACCATCTGAGAACCCTGAAAGGATATATATTTCCCTCCTAGTAATTTCCCCCTAAGTAATATGAACGTTTTTTTTTTTTTATTTTTTTTATCAAGAACTATATACCCTAGGGTCTATATTAGATGAATGAACACTTAAAATGTCGAGTACGATATGCTTGACAGCTTTTAAGTGAAAGTTTGTCTAAGCGAAACCCCATAATATCAAAACAAAGAGTTTCGAAAACTTATAATTGGCCAGCCACCAGGAAGCCAACGGCTGACAGTGAAAATGTACTGTACACCATTAAACCCCCCCCCCAAAAAAAATAAATAAATAAATAAAAACAAAAACAAATCAACAAACAAAATAAAGTGTTTTGCTTAGATGAACATTCACTTAAAAGCTGTTGAGTGTGTCGTACTCAACATTTTAAGCGTTCGTTCATCTAATAGGGAACCTATACCCTATACATAATGAGAGGTGAAAATTATCTTTAATTACCAGCTACTGCTTTTCTCTAATGTGGCTTTAAGTCAGATGTTACTACAAAGACTAAAAGTTGTTACAGAAATGTTGAAGGGGAGTGGACAAGGGTGACTGGCAAGGGATTTTTATTTTGATGAAATAACACAATAATTTAATACATTTATAACATTCAATAACTATTTACAGTATTTACATTCAGCCTGACAAAAAGGATTCAGATAAAAACATTTGTAGTTAAATAATAAGTTAATATATAAACTATGATAGTTAGGAAGAGTTTGGGTCCATCTCTAGGGTATCATTCAAATTCAAAACTTTCCTCCACGGACTATTAACCAATGGCTTAGGAAAAGTTCTTTACTCCTTAGTTCTTTTCTCCATTAGTATGCATTTCTTCAGTGATGATAGGAGTTCCTCCATTGCATAATGCCTTCTTCAGCTATGTTTGAAACCTCAAAGGCTGTACACAACAGTGTGCAAAACTGCTGATAAATGGACCCACGTTCACAGACCCAGAAAATATAGCAAATCTTCTGGCTGACAAATTTAACTTTAACATTATCATCTAATACAACCCTTCCAAACTATCAGTAAGTAGCAGGTCCTAAAGGCACTCTCTAAGGCCAAGAATACAGCTTTGATGGGTCCCCATAATATCCATATATGACCTATCAGGGTCACTGCAGTCACTATTCAGCCTTAGCCTCCATACAGGCTTCATTAGTCTGACTAAACTTATATCAAAGCCATGGAAAGGCTTATCATGAAAATGAATAACAATGACATAGGAAGTGTTCAGACACTGGACTCAGCCCAGTCTGGTTTAGTCAAAGGCAGGTCTGGTGAGCTTTTGGAGTCATCCCTCCCACTCAGGGCTTCGGCATTAGATAGCTCAGCACCAACTTCTGCTTCAAGGCAGGCTCACAGGGATTTTCTAGGCTGCCTTGGTCTAGTGGACTTCTTTGAGAAAGTCACCAAGGCAATGGATGAGGGCAAAATGGTGCATACTCCTGACCATGACCTAGTTAAAGCAATTGGTGCAATATCCAACTCAGGCATTGTAAATAAACTCATGAAATTTGGCATAAACTCCTATGTAACCCACTGGATAGCCAACTGGCTCACAGGTAGGACCCAGGAGATTAGGAAAGAGAGACCACCTCCACAAGGAAGCCAGTCACCAGTGGAGTCCTCCAGTGCTCAGTGCTGGATCCACTGCTGTTTGGCATTTATTTCTCTTAAGTCAAGGCAAATGTCAAGGGCCTCTGGCTTACCAAGTTTGCAGATGTTTACAAGCTGGGAGCAATCATAGAACCCCCAGCCCCCCAAGACAAAGATACTAACATTGTATAGGGAGGTCTAATACAGACAAATGACTAGTGCCAAAGTTATGTCTTAAAAACCAATGCCAAGAAAAGCATAATAGTACATTTTGGAAAGTCAGTCACCCAGGGAATCTACCTTGTCAGGAAAACACTCCTAAATGTAGACACAGTAGTCAGGGATTTAGGGACTCATAGACAGTAACCTGGGTTTTGATAAGGTAGTAAGATAATTATTCTATGTTACTCCACATATAAGTAAAGGACCTGAGAAGTCACTGTGCTATTATACTCAGCCCTCATCAGGCCACTTATTGAGTATAATGCTCCTGTTGGTATTTACTTGTCCAGGCACAAGCAACAACTGGAACTTCCACAGAGGTTACTCATGAAAAGAATACAGGGCATAAACATAATGCCCTATACCAACTGCCTCAAAGCCATATCCTTATACTTTGTGCCCTACAGTCTGCTGAGAGGTGATTTATACCTGGCATACAAGGCAACCTTTGATCCCACCCTGATGGGCCCTCTGCATATCTGCAAAATGAGCAGCATTAGAACTAGTAGATCCAAAAATGTAAACCTCAGTTAGTGAAAAATATGAAAATTTTATTGGGAAACACTGGAAATAATGAAAATATATATAAAAAGAAAGAAAAGGGAATAATACTGTGGAAATTAAATACAGAAGTGGGAATTATACCATTCATTTTGGGGGTGAAGAGAAAGAAAATTATAACAACAAGTAAAGGCCTGTTTTTTTATAAAAAATATAACATACTTTATCCTAAGTGTATGAGTACAGAAATTTTCCTAAAATGTTTTTCATAAGAATAAAATGCCTTATCATTCCAATCAGAAATAGTATTAGTATTGCAAGTATTGTAACAGTAATGGTAGCAGGAGTAGGAACAGCTGCAGAATCTGCAGTAGCAGTAGTAGTAGTAGCAGTAATACTTGTAGCAATATTAATTGTAGCAGTAGTAATACTAGCAGTAGCAGTAGTTGAAGAAGTAGTAGTACTACTAGTAGTAGTACTAGCAGCTGCAGAATCTGCAGTAACAGTAGTAGTAGTAACAGTAATACTTGTAGTAATATTAATTGTAGCAGTAGTAATACTAGCAGTAGCAGTAGTTGTAGATGAAGTAGTACTACTAGTAGTAGTACTAGCAGCTGCAGAATCTGCAGTAACAGTAGTAGTAGTAACAGTAATACTTGTAGTAATATTAATTGTAGCAGTAGTAATACTAGCAATAGCAGTAGTTGTAGATGAAGTAGTAGTACTACTAGTAGTAGTACTAGCAGCTGCAGAATCTGCAGTAACAGGAGTGGTAGTAACAGTAATACTTGTAGTAATATTAATTGTAGCAGTAGTAATACTAGCAGTAGCAGTAGTTGTAGATGAAGTAGTAGTACTACTAGTAGTAGTACTAGCAGCTGCAGAATCTGTAGTAACAGTAGTAGTAGTAACAATAATACTTGTAGTAATATTAATTGTAGCAGTAGTAATACTAGCAGTAGTTGTAGATGAAGTAGTAGTACTACTAGTAGTAGTACTAGCAGCTGCAGAATCTGCAGTAACAGTAGTAGTAGTAACAGTAATACTTGTAGTAATATTAATTGTAGCAGTAGTAATACTAGCAGTAGCAGTAGTTGTAGATGAAGTAGTAGTACTACTAGTAGTAGTACTAGCAGCTGCAGAATCTGCAGTAACAGGAGTAGTAGTAACAGTAATACTTGTAGTAATATTAATTGTAGCAGTAGTAATACTAGCAGTAGCAGTAGTTGTAGATGAAGTAGTAGTACTACTAGTAGTAGTACTAGCAGCTGCAGAATCTGCAGTAGTAGTAGTAATAGTAATACTTGTATCAGTATTAGTAGTTATAGCATTAGTAATACCAGTAGTAAAAGTAGCTGTAGTATTAGTAGCAGCAATAATGTTAGTAGTAGTAGTAGCAGTAGTAGCAATAGCAGCAGCAGTAATAATAGTAGTATAAGTAATGATAGTACTGATACTACTAGTAATACTTATAACAGCAGTAGTAGTATTTTGGCCATTTTAGTGCAATATATACCCTAAAAAAAGTATTATTATTAGTAGAAATAGTCCTAGTAGTAGCAATAGTAGTGCTAGCAATAGTAGCATTATTAACTTTTTTAGTACCAGTAATACCAGTAAGAGTACTAATAGCAGCAGCAGCAGTACCAGTAGTACACAAAGCAATAATAATAGCGTGACTACATTTCTGTTTAAAGTGATTGCTAACATATTTGATTCGTGATGCCTGAATAAGGATTTGTACTCTCTGTGAATGCAGGTGCTAGCAGTTTCTTTGTGTTAAATATTATTTTTAAGTTTTATAGGTTTACATTTATCTGATGTTCCTGCAGTGTCATGCCACTGTACAGTTAGGTGCTACTTCTAATTTTTTTTATTCTGTGCATGGCTTTGCCTTCCACATTGCGTTTTTTTTTTTTTTTTTTTTTTGTGGAGTTTACAAAAATGATTACTCTTTTAAATGTTATTAAGGCTGTGTAACCTACAAAGCAGTATACAAGTTCATGTTGTGTAGTGTTAGCATCACCTTATAAACTGTATTGTGCAATAATATACAACAGTTTGACAGGAGAGTCCCTTAAATGACTTCCTAAAATTTTCCAACCAACATTTCACACAGTTAAATAGCTATAAGCCTGCAAACCTATCAATGAGTTAAAATGAGTACAGAAACTATTTACATTAAAATAGACTACAAAATGCATAATTACCATACATAAATTACTAAATGTAAAATTCAAACTAAAAACTACAGATGCCCATTTTATAAGTGCAGTAAGACATGAAGGCATATGTAGTATACAAGTGCTAACACATGCCTATGGATTGTTAGACATTTATCTTTCACAAGACTCCCGGACATGTGGTAATTTCTGTACTATGGACACCCCTTAGTGCCTTCTTGCATGCTTATATTACTTGCAGTGTTAATATATGTATTTATTTATTTATTAAAATTCAACTGTTTTAATTGGCTGGTCCATAGATCATTTTCAGCTGTGACCCAGGCCAAAGCGGCAGTTGCAACACTAATAAACAATGAATACAGTTGTTAGATACAGTGTATTGCAAACACTAATAAGACACTGAAGAAATGTTGGAAAGTAATATTGATAATAATAATAATGTAACATTGTATGCTAGATATTCCATAGATAATAATAACAATGTAACATTGTGTACTAGATATTCCATAGATAATAATAACAATGTAACATTGTGTACTAGATATTCCATAGATAATAATAACAATGGAACATTGTATACTAGATATTCCATAGATAATAATAATGATGTAACATTGTATGCTAGATATTCCATAGATAATAATAACAATGTAACATTGTATACTAGATATTCCATAGATAATAATAATGATGTAACACTGTATGCTAGATATTCCATAGATAATAATAACAATGTAACATTGTGTACTAGATATTCCATAGATAATAATAACAATGTAACATTGTATACTAGATATTCCATAGATAATAATAATGATGTAACATTGTATACTAGATATTCCATAGATAATAATAACAATGTAACACTGTATACTAGATATTCCATAGATAATAATAATGATGTAACACTGTATACTAGATATTCCATAGATAATAATAACAATGTAACATTGTGTACTAGATATTCCATAGATAATAATAACAATGTAACATTGTATGCTAGATATTCCATAGATAATAATAACAATGTAACATTGTATGCTAGATATTCCATAGATAATAATAACAATGTAACGTTGTGTACTAGATATTCTATAGATAATAATAATGTAACATTGTATACTAGATATTCCATAGATAATAATAATAATAAAAATAATAATAATGTTGTTTGTCTTTCGGCTTTTCCCGGTTAGGGGCCACCACAGCAGAACTCCGGTCCGCTAATGATTGGCAGTTGATTTTTACGTACCGAGTTGCCAGCCCTGACGCACAACCTTCAACGAAGGTACGCCCATTCACGCATGTCTCCACGCAGAAGACGCTCTAGCTGAGAGTCAAACTGGACAGCGTCTTACTGTGAGGCAACAACGCTACCGCAGCACCACCACCACGGATAATAAAAATAAAATAATAATAATAATAAAAATATAATAATAATAATAATAATAATGTAACATTGTATACTAGATATTCCCAACTTTGTATTTTGGCCATTTAAGCAGAATAAATGTCCTAAAAAAGGAAATTCAAATAACCAAAGCGCTTGCATATCTCTGTGAATCTACAACATCATTGCTTCCTAACTGGAGAAAACAAGGAAACAGACTTGAATAACAGTGAGGTGAATGGTTGTTAAAATTGGAAACACTCAATGTTTAAACTGCATACGTGACTTTTTTTCTGTTTACCTGCACTTTTAGTAACAAATAAGAGAAAAGCAGTGATACATTCTGAGAAAGAACTGTGTAAGTGTCTTAGTAGGTTACACACTTACCTCTTA
Source organism: Protopterus annectens (assembly GCF_019279795.1). NCBI lineage: Eukaryota > Metazoa > Chordata > Ceratodontiformes > Protopteridae > Protopterus > Protopterus annectens. Next base: position 440,966,243 of record NC_056740.1, on the reverse strand, counting down.
TGTGATGAACATCAGAAGACAGCGAATGTTATCTCCTCTGTTA